>NC_035433.2:94826722-95131097 GCF_002127325.2 Helianthus annuus
TGGCTCTCTTGATCCTCAACATGGCCAAGATAGGTCTCGATCTCGGCAAGTTTCTGCAAAAAGGGAAATAAGGTAAGTTCAGAACCGGATGATCCTCAAAGAAACAGGATACACAAACAGGATATTCGAACGGATAACCAACAGGGGCAGTGATCCTTACCTCATTCACGTAGTCAAGGAATTGCTGACGGAGGAGGGGAAATCCTTGGAGATCTTCAGAGGTTTTCCTCTTTTTTCCCTTGCCCCGGATAGGTGCCTTGGGGGCTGAAACTGAAGGACTGGCAGCAGGAGCCTTCTTCCTCGAAGACTTGACGTTGGTGAGATCATCTATCCCAAATTTAGAAGCAGATTTGACAGACCTGGCAGACTTCCCAGCGCCTACACAATCAAAAAACAAGATAAGTTGCCTTATTAATCAAACAATCTTACATATAATTTATTTTCTATAAGGATACTTACTTGACATAGTGGCAGATGCAGAGGATACTTCTTGTGAATCTTGGACGGTGACTTGGAAACTTCTGACCTCAGGATCAAGCTTTCTAAAAGCCAAGACTCTCTCTCTTGCAGCAGGGGTTAATTTCAGATGAGCGATGGATATAGCTGCACAAGAGATAAAAAAGACATTAGTGATCCTCATCATATGGGACAGGACTGATAGTGATCCTTCGAGGATCCTCTATCCTACCATGAGTGGCCCATTCCTTGGGCAGATCCTTCCCATCTGGGATGGAATCCCTCCTAACAAAGAAAAAGCGACGCTTCCAGTTTGTATCGTTCTTAGTGACCTTGAAGACAGGGTGATCCTCCCCGGCTTTCCGTTTCAGCAAGTACCGATGAGAACCAAATGTGGTAAGATCATAAAGCTCGGCCAACTCCGCCATCCCAAGATCAATCCCTTTCTGCTCAATGATCCTCTCGAAGGTATACAGAACCCTCCAGATCATCGGCATAGCTTGGATATAAGAGATGCCGGTTAAGGAAAAGAAAGATTGGGTGAAGGTTGGAAAAGGATATGAATACCCTATAGTGAACGGAGTAGCAGGAAAAGCCACCCAGACGTCTGAAACAAAGTCACTCAAAGCTGTAGGAACAAAGGATTTGAAAACAGCACTCGCCGGAAAGCGATGACGAATTCTGTCTACGTGAGCGTCAGTAAAACAACACCTCTCCGTAGGAGAATCCTTGATGATCCCCTGGCTTTTTAGGGGACTACTCTTCTTGGAATCCTTGTGAGGAGAATTCCGGAGCAACATGCTTGTGACGGAATGGAAACAGAGTAAAAACAGAAAACAGAGCAAAGAGAATAGAGAAAGAGAGAAGAGGAGAATACCTGATCAATCTTCGGTGGAGATTATAAAGGGAGTATATCCTGAATTTAAATACAAACTGATCCTCACCCTATCTCCTATTTATAATCATGATCTGCAGGGATTGTCACATCTATGACGTAATGATCACAACGGCTAGTCCATGTGTAACGGCTAGTTATTCGGAGTCGCCCGTTGGAGATAAGATCGAAACAAAATACAACTCATTAATTTACAATAAACTCCTTATATTTTGGGGGCAATTGTTAGGGCTGGAATTTTATTATACATGATACTTACACGTGATCCTAACCAATGATCCTTGTTTCTTTGGCAGATAGTGATCCTCAGCAGGACTTCAGGATCAGGATCATGGACCATTATAGGATCCTCATACTAACGGTCACCTCCGCTTAATGCAATGTTATTTTGCAGGAACATCTAGCAGGATACGCTCTTAGCATCATGATCAAGGGACGCGTCTTCACAATTATGGCAAGAGCTTAATCGGAGATAGACGTTGCACAGGATATGGAAACTTGGCTTGATTTATGGGCGGCAATTTAGGCTAGATTGTCTTTTATTTCTAAAGGGGTAATGAGCTGATAATTAGTCCTTTTACCTAAAATAGGTCACCTACACTTGTATAAATACCACTCTTCCTCATTTGGAAGAGGACACACGACATACAACACAATTCTCACACACTTAGACACTCAAAACAATAGTGATCCTTGTACTCAGCTCATTATCATCCGAAGTTGTAACTATATTTTTCTTATATTGAAGTTGGTGATCGGTAGTTGCCATCACCCGAGGTTTTTTATGCCGGAGATCATACATTGATCAAGGGCTTTTTCCTCGTATAAATCATTGTGTCTTTGCATCTTTATCACAGAAGTGATCCTTTACTTTCATAATTAACCAAGCATCATACCCCGTTTACATAAAGTTTGGTTACATTATCCTTGTGTGATTTTTGACCAAAACACTTGTATCTTGCAGTATCCTCAAAAGCAGTAAGTGCAGTCCTTGTTAAGGATCATGAAGGTACACAACATCCTGTCTATTATGTAAGTAAGAGTTTTCTTGATGCCGAATCCAGATATTCACACCTTGAAAAGCTTACCCTTGCTTTAATTATGGCATCTACTAAGTTGAGACATTATTTTGAAACTCATGTTATTGTTGTTAAAACTAATTTTCCAATTAAGAATGTCCTCAGGAAACCAGAATTGTCAGGAAGGATGGCTAAGTGGGCAGTGATGCTTAGTGCATATGATATAAGATATGAGCCCAGGACAGCCATCAAATCCCAAGCATTAGCTGACTTTGTGGTTGATTTCAGTAGTGATTTACAAAAAGAAGCTGAGTTAGAAGTCCAGCAGCTAGAGGAGACCAAGGATCCTTGGATACTCTATACTGATGGATCCTCAAATGTAAAAGGCACAGGGCTTGGAATACTACTAAAATCGCCACAGGGGGACATAATACCCCACTCTATAGCTTGTGAGTTCCAAACCACTAACAATGAGGCTGAGTATGAAGCCTTGATTGCTGGTTTGCAAATTGCTAAGCATATGGGAATCAGGTATCTTGAGGTACATGTAGATTCATTGTTAATTACAAATCACTTTAATGGATCCTATGCTGTTAAAGGTGAAAAGCTAACCAAATATTTAGAGATAGTCAAAGAATTTGCACTCTCTTTTGTTTCCTTTAGTTTGACACAGGTACCAAGGGAAGAAAATACAGAAGCTGATGCATTGGCTAATTTAGGATCATCTTTGAAGATCCCGGAGGATATAAGCATTCCCATTATCCATATCCTGGCTCCCGCCATCGAGGATCATGTGGCTATGGAAATAGGAGAGGATTCTGTGATTATCCCTAGTGAAGATACTCGGTCTCATTCAGGATCAGGATCATGGATCTTGCCAATCATGAGATACTTACAACACGGAGAGATTCCTACAGGAGAAAACCCTAGGGCTTTCAAAATTAAGGTATCTCAATTCACAATTCTAAATAATATGTTGTATAAGCGATCTCTTGCAGGACCATATTTAAGATGCATCGAGGATCCTGAAATCCAAGAAGTTTTAAAAGACTTCCATGAAGGAGATTGTGGAAACCACACTGGGGGCAGGGCATTATTCTCAAGGATCCTGAGGACAGGATACTATTGGCCAACCATGAAAAGAGATGCTGTGGAATATGCTAAGAAGTGTGATCCTTGTCAGAGACACAGCAATATCCTTCATCAGCCGGCTGAATTTTTACATCCTATATCCTCCTCTTGGCCATTTATGAGATGGGGTATGGATATAGTTGGTAAGCTCCCTAAGGCACCTGGTGGAAAAGTGTTCATGCTAGCTATGACTGATTACTTCTCCAAGTGGATAGAGGCTGAAGCTTTTGCCCAAGTCAGAGAAAAGGAAGTTATATCCTTCATTAAAAGAAATATTATTACTAGATTTGGTATCCCTTCTAAAATTATATGTGATAATGGTTCCCAATTTATTGGGGGCAGAACTACTAACTTTTGTGACAGTTGGGGGATTAAGATGATAACGTCAACACCAGTCCACCCACAAGCTAATGGACAGGCAGAATCATCCAACAAGATCATCATCAGCAATTTGAAGAAGAAGCTTGGAGCCAAGAAAGGGAAATGGGCAGAAGAACTACCTTATGTGCTTTGGGCTGATAGGACAACCCCCAAGAATGCTACAGGCCAGACTCCATTCTCTTTGGTATTTGGGGCAGAATCAGTGATCCCAACAGAAATGGTGGTCCCAACTGCTAGAACAAGTATCCGTGATCCTGAGGATAATGATGAGAACTTAGCTCAAGACCTGGATACTATTGAAGAAACCAGGGATCTAGCTAGGATAAGGATGGCCAGTTATCAACAAAGAATGGCTGGTGCTTATAACAAAAAATGTCAGAATCAGGAAGTTTCAAATTGGTGATATGGTGTTAAGGAAAGCATTTCAGAATACCACCAATCCTGCTGATGGAAAATTGGCACCAAAATGGGAAGGCCCTTATCTGATTGAAGCTGAGGCAGGAAAGGGGGCATATCGGTTGCTGACTATGGAAGGTGATTTGCTACCAAGAGCTTGGAATGCTGTCCACTTGAAGAAATATTTCATGTGAGCAGGATCCTCATAGAACAGATGATCCTTACACTGTGGGTATCCCCGAAGGATCCTTAAAGCACAGATGATCCTTACTTTGGTAACATCCTAAACTTAAACTATTTCATTTCCTTATTTTCTCATATAAGGATAAGGATCATGTGTCCTTTATCCACTTCTCACGTGATTCTGAGTTTTGAAAGTTCATGTATCCTTAGCAAAATGTTGATTATCCACAGAAGCAATCGGTTCCTTGGGTTTTACCCCAGTTATTTGGGCTTGACCCCAGTTCCGCCTGTAGCGCATGATGATCCTGGTATAGTTCAAGGCAGTGGGACCAGTACTCGCTTTAGGGGCTGATAATTCCATTGTACTGGCTATACCTAGGATCCTACGTATAATGGTAGACGTACCATACATCCGTTCCTAAGGTTTCTAACGTTTTCACGTTAGCTAAGGTTTTGGCATTTTCATGTCACTAAGTTTGGATAGTCGCCAGTTAGGGCCATACTCCAGTTTACATACGATCCTTGGGCTTGTCCCCAGTTATCCTTGGGCTTGTCCCCAGTTATCCTTGGGCTTGTCCCCTGCTGCTAACTTTTATCTTATATTGGCTTAGTCCCAAGTTATGCTCTATTTCAGGTCCTTGAAGTTAAATAACTAGGGATCCTTGATCCTTATTTCTCTCTAAGGTTTATCTTATAGTTATCCTGATTATGGTTAGGATCCTAACTTGGATCCTTAGGTATGATCCTTAACTATTTTAATCTTATTCATTGTTTATTTGAATAACCCTTATAATTTGACAACTAAACTGGTGATCCTTAAAATATATTACTTTTTGGGATTCTTCGACTATGAGATATTTGATCCTGGATCATATCCTAAATTTTTTCAATCTAACTTATTCAAGATTTCATATTTAGATAAGTATACATCAAAACAATTGAAAGTTAGAAAAACAAAAAAAGGATAACAACACTAGATAAGCCACAAAAGATTAAGGTTTTATTTATAAACAAAAGGTTAACCCTTAAAAGGTTGTCAAAATTACCTACCCCGAGCATCTACCAGCAATACGTGGCCCGTCCGCTGGGGTAGGTAAAGGGTGTCCATGATAATAAGTTCTGAGTAGTGCAGGAATATAACGGCGGCAGGATCACAATGGCTTCATCCCCCAAACAGAGGATCCCTCCACCATTTGCAATCCTGCCTATTGTCTGAAGGATCCTAGATCCTTAATCCTAAAAACTATTGTTCAGTACAAACCATCAAATTATTCAACAAAACAACCATCAAACAAAAAAAATTAGGCTCCGGCTATAACTAGAAGTTTCCATCATCGCCCAATCATGCAGCCTAGACCTTCACTGCATCACCACCTCCAGCTTCTCCACCTTGATCCTTTCCACTGCCTCCAGCCTCAAGCGCCAAAACCTCCTCAGCCTCCTCATCATCCTCCAGATCAACTAGCCTTGCCTTCCACCCTTCAACATCCCAGCTGCTTTTGTCGAAGTTAGGATCCTGGGCTTCCTGGGCCATCTGCAGTTTTGTCTTGTACATGGTGATGGCGGCAGAGACCTTTGCACCTTCCACGATTTCATGCTTTTCGTAGTCGATGTCAATCAGGATTTTGGCTGTCTCGTTCCTAGCAGCTTGAAGGGCTTTTTTCAAGATCAGCGATCTTAAGATCCTTGAGCATGGCAACCTGTTGGAGATCAACGATCTTCTCATCCAGCTTCTCAACGCTTCCCACGTAATCCTCGATCTCAACAAATTTCTGCAAGGAAGACAAGGCAGTTCAAGGTCAGGTGATCCTCATATGAGCAGGATATATGGTCAGGATATGTAAGCAGAATCAGTGATCCTTACCTCATTGAAATATTCGAGGAACTGGTGGCGGAGCAGGGGCAGGCCTTGTAGGTCCTCAGCTTCAGAACTCTTTCTCTTTTTGCCACCCCTTCCTTTGGTGGGTGCCTTGGGGATGGAGACGCTCGGGCTTGCAATGGCCTTCTTCTTGGATTTAACGGTGTCAAGATCAGCCATACTGAACTTGGAGGCAGCTTTTGAGGATTTTCCAGCACCTATACATTCAAAACAAGATAAGTATCCTTACCCTATTTATATTTAACTATCTATTTAAATCCTAAATTATACCAAGAATAGGATACTTACTTGACATTGTGACTGAGCCTGAGGATATCTCTTGGGAGTCCTGGGTGTTGGTGTTGAATGTTCTTGTTGCAGGATCAAGCCTCCTAAAAGCAGCAAGTCTCTCTTTGGCGGCAGGGGACAGTCTAAGGTGTGAGAGAGTGATAGCTGCACATCAGAAACAAAAAAGGGTGTTAGTGATCCTTATGTGAAAAGAAAATCGTCTGGTGATCCTTATAAGGATCCTCTATCCTACCATGGGTGCACCACTCCCTGGGCAGATCCTTTCCGTTTGGAATGGTGTCTCTTCTGACAAAGAAGAAGCGTCGCTTCCAGTTAGTGTCGTTCTTGGTGGCTTTGAAGATCGGGTGCTCTTCACCAGCTTTCGTTTGAACAAGTAACGGTGGGATCCGAAAGTAGTGAGTTCATACATCTCACCAAGCTCTGACATTCCAAGATCGATCCCTTCTTGCTCGATGATCCTTTCAAGGGTGTATAGAACCCTCCAGATCATCGGCATGGCCTGGATATAGCAGATGCCGATGAGGGAGAAAAAGGACTGGGTGAATTGAGGGAAAGGATACGAGTATCCTATCATAAAAGGAGTGGCCGGGAAGGTAACCTAAGTCTCAGAGATGTAATCGCTCAGGGTAGTAGGACTGAAAGGTTTGAAGAAGGTGTTCGCCGGAAAATAGTGCCGGATTTTGTCAATCTGGGGATCAGTGAAGCAACACCTCTCTTGTGGGGAATCCTTGATGATCCCTTGACCCTTCAAGGGACTATTCTTTTTGGGATCCTTAGCAGGAGAGTTCCGGAGCAACATTTTTTGCAAGATGAAAGAAAAAGAAATAAAACAGAGAAGGAAGAAAACGAAGAAAGTATACCTGTTTGATCTTCGGATGAGATTATAAAGGGAGTATCTCTGAAATTTAAATGCAAAACGATCCTATCTATATCTCCTATTTATAATCATGATTGTGCAGGGATGTCACTTCTGTGACGTCACAGTTGCAACGGATAGTTCTACATCAACGGCTATATATCCGTTAGTTAGTTGCGGATAAGATCAAGAAAATATAATTCGTTCATCTTACATATTACTCCTTATATTTTGGGGGCAATTGTTAGGGGAGGATTTTCTAATGACCCGTGATCCTTACTTGTTATCCTAATAATGATCCTTACTTCTGTGACAGATAGTGATCCTCAAAAGAGCTTCAGGATCAGGATCATGGATCACTTTAAGGATCCTCATACTAACGATTGTTTGTTTGTATTTCGTATTGTTTTGCAGGAGTAACATGCTTGACCTGGTCTTGGCAACGTTGCTATGGAATATTCCACAGGTATTTCGCACACGTTTGACTGGAAATGGACGTTGTGGAGAACGTGGGAGTATGGCACAAAAGTCGGATAGTTTGTTAGCATAGTTAACTTCTATTTTTAAAGGGGTAACGAGCTAGTAATTAGAACACTTAGCCATTTTCAGCTACACACACTCTCGTACAACTGCACTCTTGTAGCATTCGGCAAAACACTTAACAGTTTTCACACACTTTTACACACTTCACCATAGTGATCCTTGTACCTAGCTCGTTACTATCCGAAGTTGTAAACATTTATTGATTAATTAGAGCTTGGTGATCGGTAGTTTCCATCACCCGAGGTTTTTTATGCCGGAGATCATTCATTGATCAAGGGCTTTTTCCTCGTATAAATCCTTGTGTCGTTTGTGCAATTTACATTGAAGTGATCCTTATCATTGTTCCTCATTTCAAGCATCATACCCCGTAACAAAGAGTTTGGTTGCATTATCCTCATCAGATTTTTGACCAAAACAGTGATTTGGAGCGGAACTTATCAAATATTGTGACATTGAAGCGAACCTAGATGATCATAAAAGCGGAACTACGTGTCTTTCAAGCGAACCTATTTATTGTCCGAATAAGCGGAACCACATCCGAAGGTTATTTGGTCCATTTTTAGGTCGAATTTTGATATGAAACTTTCAAGGGTTTGTTATTATCCACTAATACACATTCTGTGAAAAATTTGGCCGATTTTAACCGTGGAAACTTGTTCAAATCGAAAAAGAAGGTGTAGAAGACAGAAAACAGATCCAATTAAGCTAAACTCTTCCTCCTGTGCTCTGATACCACTTGTAGGATCGATGTTGAACCCGAATGAGTCAATCAGAGAGTTGTTTATCCAATTCAAAGGCGGAATCAGTGAATCAGATGCTCAAACTAATTATAATGCTTCTTTGATTGATTTTAACAATGTTTACAACCTGAAAGCAAATCGGCAGCACTTCGTTACAATTTCAGTTCTGTGCCAAATGAATGAAACAATGCACTATATATAGTTAAGGTAGGTTCGCTTATATGGACACGTCCATATAAGCGGAACTACTTGCTAGTGGTTTCGCTTATTTGGTCAATGTACATATAAGCGGAACTACTTGCTTAACTTCTAACAATTTCATCTCGAACCTCGTGCACTGGTTATTCTAACCTATCATCTTCTATTACATGATGCAAGACGAAGTCAATAGACGTAATGCACTAACAATCCTGAACGAGCAGCCTCACCTCCCGCGGATGCCAAGATAATCAACTTCATTTCGGGAGGATCCGACATTTGTGGGACTTCATATTCGGTGGCAAAGAGACATGCAAAAGAAGCTAAGGCTGAAAGGGGAGACAAACCTGTCAGGATGACTACCTTCACAACTGACAAAGTGATCACATTTGATGCTGACGACAGGGATACTGTCCAGGATCCTCATCATGATGCTCTAGTAATAACGTTATGTATGGCTAACCATTTTGTACGCAGGATATTGGTTGATAATGGCAGCTCCGTCAATATAATCCAACTAGAGACTCTTAAGAGAATGAATGTATCTCTGATGGATATCACTTCAAAGTCCACCATGCTTGTTGGGTTCAGTGGAGAGGCTAGGAACACAGTGGGAGAGATAAAGTTACCCGTATATGTTGACTCCTTGTTAATTACTAATCATTTTAATGGATCCTATGCAGTCAAGGATACCAAGGGAGGATAATGCTAAAGCAGATGCCTTAGCAAACCTGGGATCATCGATCAGGATACCAGACGGGACCCAAATACCAATATTACATATCTTGTATCCTGCAACGAATCCTCAGGATAAAGAAGTAGCAGGTATTCAGGATCCTGGAGCAGAGTATCCTGGAAAGGATCCTAAATCCTGGATGACTCCAATCATGAGATATCTCAAGGAAGGACATATCCCTGGAGATGAAAATCCTAAGGCATTTAGGATGAAGGTATCACGATTCACTGTTATAAACAATGTTTTATACAAGAAATCTCTTGCAGGACCGTATTTGAGGTGCTTGGAGGGTCCTGAAGCCAAAGAAGTACTTCAGGATATACATGAAGGGGATTGTGGTAACCACACTGGGGGCAGGTCATTGTTCTCCAAAGTATTAAGGACAGGATATTATTGGCCAACGATGAGGAAAGATGCTGCAGAATATGCTCGAAGGTGTGATGCATGTCAAAGGCATAGTAACATACTACATCAACCAGCTGAACCACTATATCCTGTAGCGTCCCCCTGGCCGTTCATGAAATGGGGGATGGATATAGTAGGGAAGTTACCAAAAGCTCTGGGAGGAAAAGTCTTTATGCTAGCAATGATGGATTATTTCTCTAAGTGGGTTGAAGCTGAAGCATTTGTCCAAGTTAGAGACCAAGAAGTAGTATCCTTCATAAAGAGGAATATCCTGACCAGGTTTGGGGTACCAGCTGAAATCATTTTGTGATAATGGGTCCCAATTTATAAGCAAGAGGACTACTGACTTTTGCAAGAGTTGGGGAATCAAAATGATCACGTCTACCCCGGTGCATCCTCAAGCGAATGGACAAGCGGAATCCTCAAACAAGATAAATGTCAATAACTTAAAGAAGAGACTTGGAGCCAAAAAAGGAAGATGGGCAGAGGAATTACCCTTTGTTTTGTGGGCTGATAGGACAACGATAAAGAATGCGACAGGCCAAACCCCATTTTCCTTGGTATTTGGAGCAGAAGCAATGATTCCAACGGAAATGGCGATACCTACTGCAAGATCTATCCTACAGGATCCTGAACAGAATCCTGAAGCTTTATGTCAAGATTTGGATACTATAGATGAAAAAAGGGATGCAGCAAGGCTAAGGATGACAGCATATCAACAAAGAATATCCAGAGCATATAACAAGAATATAAGGACTAGGAGATTTCGAGTTGGTGATTAGGTGCTAAGAAAGGCTTTTCAAAATACCACTAATCCTACCGATGGCAAGCTAGCTCCAAAATGGGAAGGACCATAAGAAGTTGAGTCAAAAGCAGGGAAAGGAACATATAGACTCAAGAATATGGAAGGGGATATGCTACCGAGATCCTGGAATGCAATACACTTAAAGCTCTATTTCAAGTAAGAATAGAATTTAATTTCTATCTCAGAGTGGTATGTATTCTATCTCTTTTAAATATATTTGTGTATTATCCTGAACCCAATACTGACTTAAGCATCGGAGGGGTATTAGCTAGGCTAACACCCACCTTAGTTTATAGTTGTTTTGCAGCATATGCTCCAGGATATAGCTCCAGGATTTGTACTCAGGATAAATCGAAAGATTAGAGGATTGGCCCCCTCTCTCACGTTTAAGGGATCCTGATCCCTTCAAAGGTTTAAAGGCATTCACCTTTCTTTCGAATTGGGTTTAAACACCTCGCCTGGAGCGCAAGTTATCTAGGTATAGTTCAAGGTAGCAGGACCAGTTCATGTAAAAGTGGCTGACAATTTCGTTACTGTTGGCTATATCCTGGATCCTGAAGGTATATGAGGATTGATCACCCTCTCTCACGAAAGGGTATTTTCATACACTCTAAGGTTTAAAGGTTTTCACCTTTCTAAGATTTGGAGTTTATACACTCTCGCCTATAGCGCATGAAACTCAGGGTTTATCCCCAGGATATCAGGGTTTATCCCCAGGATATTAAGGGTTTATCCCCAGTATGCTAAGGATTCATTTCAGGATATCAAGGTTTTTGCCTCGAGGTGTTTGGAATTTATTCAAGCCAAAGTATGAATACATTTGCATTTCTGTGTCATACACAGGGGACATACATTATGCTATTCAAAGGTTGGATCCAAGTGTGCACTGGGGACATTCCTAAGGTGGAAGATTGGAATTGACTCTCTAAGAGTCTTTGGCATGATCTCTCCTTTTTTTCAAAAGACTTAAGTTTTCTAAGTTGTATGATGATATCCTGACCAGGATATCTCTTAGGATACTTGTCAGGATATTCTCAGATGGTGTTCCCATAATATTTCCAAGAGTTTTCAAACAAAACAGTTTTCATAAGTAAAGTTGATGTCCTAATAACAACAATAGTAAAGCCAAAAAAGGGTTATATTATTAACATACCATAAAGTTGTGCTCTTGGTTTCACATCAAACCAAGGACCATCCACCAAGAGCACAAATAGTTCCTAGCCATATTTACTTAACAATTGAAGGCTTCGTCTTGGAACCCAAGATACCTCCACCTTCAATTGTTAAAAGTGTTCAAAATAATCCATACTAACTGATGACCAAGGGCTTCGTCCTGAAACTCAGGATCCCTCCACCTTTGGCCATCATATTGTCTACGTGCAGGAAATTAAAATTGTTTAACAGACAAGAAAGGAAAATTGTTCAAACAGCCGCAAACTATCAAATTTAAAAAGTGGGCTCCGGCCTTGGCATGTATATCCATCATCGCCCACCTGAATGCCCTCACACAGCGGCATCTTCTCCAACCTTCTCCGACTTCTCAGCACCAGCATCCTCACTAGCATCCATCCCAGCATCCGCTCCAGCATCCTTCTTGGCTCCAGCCTTATCTACCACCTCTGCTAACTTAGAGGACTCACCAGCTTCTGCAGGAAGTGGCACAACCTTGCCTCCAAGCTCCTTCAACTTTGCCACCCAAGAGTCAACCGGCCAAGCTGGGCACACAAGGCCTGTCTCCTTGGCCTCATAAGCCATCTTGATGCGAGCTTGCAGCAGAGAGACTCTAGCAGAAGCCTTGATTCCTTCCCGGAAAGAGACCATGGCTTGTTCATGATCCATTTGCACGGTGGTCAGTTTGAGCTCGGCATCCTGGGTGACCTTTTTCAGCTTATCCTCATAGTGCCGACTCTTCGCTTCAGCAATGGTACCTTGGTCGGCAACGGTAGTCTCAAGCTGCTTAATCCTGGCTTCGTAGAGTGCAGCAGTACCACAGGCATCGTTGTAAAGATGGAGCAGATGCTGGAGGCCCTGTAAGTTAAAATTCAGGTATAAGTCAATATTCACTAACCTGAATATCCTGTCAGGATATTCTATCAGGATATTATGCAGGATGTAGTGCCAGGATATTACCTTGTTTAGGAAGGATGTCATCGGTTACAAGGAATCGGTGAAGCTGAGCTCATCATAGGAGAACCCTTTGGAGCCTGGAGCACTAACTTCAGAGCCCTTCCTCTTTTTTGCGGTAGAAGCACGAGTCCTCGGATTAGCCTTGGGAGCCGGAAGCGGCTTGGAGCTGGTGGCAGCAGGGGTCTCTTTCTTGACCATGAATGGAGTAGGATAACTGTCAAGCTCGTCAAGGTCAAGGAGGATTGGAACTTTGCTGGAATATACACACAGGGAGTAAAATTCTTTCCTAAATATTTCAAATAAAAGCATGTATGCAGGATATCGAACAGGATCCTTACCAGTCATGTTTACACTGGAAAGAGGGCTTGGAGATGGTGGAGACGGGTTAAAACTTCTTTCATCTTCGGGAAGGAGTCTGATAGCGTCAATCCTTTTCTGTGAATCTGCAAGGGGAGGTGCAAGCTTCCTAAAATTAGCTGTGTATAAGAAAACAACAAAGTCAGTTCAAGATATGCGGCAGGATATAAGACAGGATCGTCCTAAAACCCTAGGTCCTACCCTTTTTCAACCATTCACTGGATAATCCGCTCCACCAGGGATTGAATCTCTTTTTACAAAAAAGAATTTGGATTTCCATTCCTCTTCATTCCTGGTGGCTCGGAGGATTAATGGGTCGCTGGAGGTAGAATAAAACAAAAATCGACAAGAGCCATGACATCTAAGCCGGTATGCTAAAGGAAGGTCGTGAACAGAAAGATCAGGGATATGGTTATTCTTGATTTGATCAAGAACAGACAAGACTCGCCAAAGCATTGGCATTGTCTGACTAAAGCAGATTTTGGTAACATTAAAGAACTTGGTGCTAAAGTCCGAGAAAGGAAATTGCAACCCTAAGGTAAAAGGAAAAGCATTGAAGCATAACCACTCGTCGGAAACCATATCTGATCGGATTTCCCGATCAAATGACCGGAACACCGTCCCTTTTGGGAAGATGCCGGAGGTTTTAAGGGCTGACAAGTGTGCACTATCAAAGGTGCATATTTCTTTCTCCGGATCTTGGAGAATATTCTGGTGGATAAACGTGGGAGCAGAATCGCCGGAGCTGGATCTTGTTTGCCTTGCCATATTGTCACCGGAATATTGAGTAGAATGAAAGAGGAAGATGGAGTTGAGAGAAAAATGTTTACTTTTTTCTCTTCAGTAGAGGTTAAATGATGATGAGGATGAGAAGTTATAGGGATGTAATGAGTAATTATAGGCTGCGTGGTTACAACTAGTCACATCAAGGTCTTATCTCTTAATTACCTCGATCTCCGTGAAAAATGTAACCGTTAGTGGTGAGGATACTAAACGATAACATTTTTGGGGACAATTGTTATGGGTGAAATTCTGAGCCCATATCCTGAGAAATATCTTGGATTATATCTTGGTTATATGATATCTGTTCACATCCGGGATGCTGATTCAGGATATTGGTAACATCCTGAATGGTATCCTCAGGATCACTAACGGATTATGTGCAGGTACGTGGGTTAGAAGCTAGCAACGTTCACAAGGAATCATTTTGCGGAAGACTCGGTCCAAGTCGTTCGAATAAAGACGTTGAAGCCGCATTACTCGGTCTACAACGTTTACAATGGAATATTCGGAGCATCCCATATTTATAGGAATTTTCGTTTGTAATTTGTTACTATAAATAGGTGGGTATACCGGATCGAATAGGACATCACAACTACACTCACTACACTCTCACACTTGTTCTCTCGCAATTTTTACTTTCACACAAAGCATTGTAACACTTAGCGATCAGGTCAATATCCTGCACTGTATCCTGAAGTTTAAAGCAATAAGATGAACTAGGCAGCTGCGATTGTCAGCTCCCGAGGTTTTATGCCGATGATCTAGATTGATCAAGGGCTTTCCTCGTACATCTCGTGTCATTTCCTTTACTTTTTGCTCACTGTTTGATCATAGATACAACTCAATATCCTGAGCCGTATCCTGAATACTGTTTTTCCAAATAACTTAACCAACATATTTTCAACACACTTTTCAGCACACTACCTCACTTAACTAATTTGATCACTTAATTGCTTCGGTAATTTTTGACCAAAACAATATATATATATATATATATATATATATATATATATATATATATATATATATATATATATGTGTGTGTGTGTGTGTGTGTGTAAGTTTGTCAATTGTCCGAATTTGTCTATTCTACGAATTTTCGTTTGGGATATAATATAAGTGTCATTTGTATATATCTTTTCTTGTCTTAGCATTCAATGTATCCAATCAAGGATATGTGTGTGTGTATATATATATATATATAAATATATAACCATATATATTTTTATTCTTGGTTATTTTCAAGTACTTGGATTCATGTACTTAGTTAAGTAAGCCTCCTAGCTTCTAAATAGATACACATTAATACGCACTTATATACGTACATAAGAAGGTTGTCTAAATATATATATATATATATATATATACACACACACACACACACTTCCATTTAGTTTAAGTAAATATCCATATGTGTTTAACTTAACCCTTTTCATCAAAGTTTTCCTAATCATGATTAAAGTTGTTAATCCTGTTTAGTCATGCTAATCACTTGTTAAACCATCCTTTAATCATGATTAAGATTTTAGGAAATTTCGCCATAGTTTCCCCAATACTATGAACGTTTTCCATATTCTTAAAACATATTTTTAACCAACTTTCAACCGAAATATCATCATCAACACAAATCAAGTTTCCAAACAACACTTTCCGTGTATAAACAAATAAGCATATCTTGAAGATTCATAAACTTTTCTATATATTTATCAAGATCACTAAAAAATATCATTGTTTTTATGTTCACCTACTAGTTTAACCACTTAACATAAACTTGTTTATGTTATATTTTAAGATCACCACTTTATAAATCATGTTTCTAGCTTCTTGATAAAGTAATATTTTTCAACAATCAATTTCATGACTATTATTTAAGTTCATGAACTTCAAAGATGGTGATCTTGCTAGATCTAAACATCTTTATGTTTACATCACATTTTTAAGGATCCTCATGCAAGATCATTAAATCTAAACAAGCTACACTACACTAAACATCATAATCAACACATAAAGCACATATTTATGTAGGATTATTATTTTAGATTTAAGGTTTTTAGCATTTTGTTTAGTGAATTTCAAGATGATCAAGGTGTAATTTTATGATCTAATAAGTATAATAAACATAAAAATGAGGTTGGATTGTCTTACAACTAGCACAAGGCTAGGAAAGTAGAAAGTGAAGAAGACGAAGAAAACTAGAAGGTCTTGATGCTCCAAGAGGATGTGTGCTGCTCCAACAAAGCTTCCAAGTCCTTACACCACCTTAGATCTTCGTAAAATGGATGAATGAGGCTTAATATTTAGTGTTTGGAAGTTGGAAATGGAGAGCATGATGGGGGGGGGGGGCTTGGGCCGTAGGTTCAAGAGAGAGAGAGAGAGAGAGAGAGAGAGAATGAGTTGGTTTGTTGTTTGAAATGTTATGGAAAGTGAATGGTGATATGGTGTAGTTTATAATCTTCAAGTTTCCACCAAGTCAATATGAAATCTTATGAGCCATACTTACCTCTCATCATCATCATCATCATCATCATCATCATAAACTAGTTGTAGGTTGTGGTTGTGGGGCCCACATGAGGGGTAAAGTGTAAGTTTTTATAAAATAGGGTGCTAATTAGTGTTTAGGATATTAAACAAGCTTGAGTAGTACACTAGACTAGTTAATGTTTGGTTTAGACAGCAAAAATGTCACTAGTTTCGCTATCGGCTCGTTACCGGTTATGTATGGAGGGTGCACAACAATACCGGTATCAATACCTTTAATACATATATGATATTTTCGAGATCGTTTATTATAATTAGCATTATCTAATAGCTTTGTTGATGCTGCGGAATGATGAAAAATGTTGCGAGATGCTGAATTTATTAGTTCGTTATTGGATAGGACAATTTTAGTTGTTTAGGCATTTTCTGGAAAGTTTAGGTATTATTGCAACTGATGCCCCTAATTAGGGTTTTTTTGTATATACGTTTATGGTGATATGCCTTCATATCATTAGTTAGTCGTTTCAGGAAGTTTCTAAACTCTCCTGGCATGAATAGTGTGTTCAGGTGAATAGTGTTTTTCAGCATTGTTTGCCAACGTATTAGGACACAGTTATTTGTTCTCACGACACGGCGAATCAACAATGTGCACTGTATATGTTTTAACATGTCTTATCACTACTTGACTTTGTACGACTCAATCATTCATAAATTTAGTCAAAAGAATGCAATTAAATTGTATAAATAGTGATTAAGTTGTAGGGAATTATCATGAAATTTTTTCGGTTGTCACAAATTGTTATTTCGACAATGGTTCTTCAAATCAACTTTTTTTCTTTAGCTTCAACAGTTGTTCTAGTAGTTCTTTGTCTTCATCAGTCATTACATTAGGCAAGGCAGTTCTTTTAATTCTTTATTCCGGTCTTTACTAAATGTGAAGAAGAACTAATATTAATTAGTTGTTTAATTTTGGCTTGATCAATTCTTTCTAGGGTTCAACAGTATGATACAAGTAAAGACCAAACAGGAAAACTAGTACAAATTGTAAGCACAAAAACATTATAGGCCATAACAATGGTTCATTTGATTGGTTTGATCAGGGTACGTAACAACTAAACTAGAGATATTTTATTATTTCATCATTGATACAACACTTTATAACTACATAGCGTGCCTACCATGATAATCAGATTAGGAATAATAGTTAGTACCCAAGTTTGCACAACCAACTAAAGAAACTGAAGAAACACTAAGTCCAAACACTAGGGTTTAAGCTTATGAGTGATGTGGTCTCAACAAGGTGATTAATCCTTAACTCTTCTTGATCTTCTACTAAGCTTGCTTTGAGAAACGACCTGCAAAACAAGAACACCATGAAGCTTGTTATAAGGAGGAGAGGTGAGGGTTCTCTTTATAACCACCCTCCTGCGTGAGAATAAGTATCGTTTAAGAAGAATAAACGAGTGCGTGTTAAGAGTGAGAGGATCTAATCCTTAAACCTTTAGAGGAGTCTTGTAGCCGAAGGTGGGAGAGGAGGATTGTGGGCTAATGGGCCTTAGTCCAGCAGTCGCTGTCGAAGAATATCCACCTAGTCCCCTCTGACAAGACAGGTAGTGTTTGTAAAGGTGGAGGTGACGTGGTGCAATGTGATTGGCCGCCTGTCCTTATACAGGTGTACCGTCTTCTGAGACCGCCATCAACCGCCACCGAAGAT
Organism: Helianthus annuus; assembly: GCF_002127325.2. Classification (NCBI taxonomy): domain Eukaryota; kingdom Viridiplantae; phylum Streptophyta; class Magnoliopsida; order Asterales; family Asteraceae; genus Helianthus; species Helianthus annuus. Next base: position 94,845,093 of record NC_035433.2, read on the forward strand.
CATGTGGTAGCGTCTGACAACGGTTGATTGGTGCCATGCAATCGTCCTTTGTACTTGTTGTCCCCAATGTGACTCCTCCATCATCGGAGGTATAATTTCCAGGCTTGTTATAAACTGATTGGCTGCCTGGTCTTGCCATGTGTCTTCGTTTTCCTTTCTGTGAGTTGTCGTTACACACACACACAGACGCTCCCATACAGGAAGAGTCTAAAATCGGTCAATGGTTCATTCATCGATCTTAGGTATGGGTTGGCACATACATAACCATGTGTGATCTTTGCTACCATACCCCTTCAGAAACTAAGCACAAAAATTCATAGAAGTCATGCCCATAATGCTATAATTTCATCTAATGATAAGTGTGTTTGATTGCCATTTTCATTAGTTAAAGATTAAACTTACATAAGCTATGGACTAATTAACTAATGTTGAAATTAGGCAAAAGGTATACATCTAGTGCTTAAGATGACCAACAACTATTAACTTTTATCAAATAAAATTCTTTATCAAACTTCACAACTTAACATTCCAACAACTATTAACTTTTATCATATTAAATTATTTATCAAACTTCACAACTTAACTTAAGATTCGAGTCACATGCCAGCATTATTGAACGTGACTATCATCGTCATCTTATTTTAATGGGATTAATTTTTTTCGTCACTTACGAAAAGTAACTCAATCGCTCATATCAAGCATGAATGCAATTTTGTCTGTATACTATATTAACAAAAACTATAAGTGAAAAATAACATAACTTAAGATCTGTATTCAATAAACCATTTTAAAATATCCAGGAGTATAGAAAAAAAATATATAAATTAATTTTTTCTATTTTCTGTTGAAGGTCAAACAATTTGTTAATCTATTATTTTTCGTTGTATGAACCAAGTTTTTAACCATGTTGAAGATGAGAAATAAACAAACTTTTTCATTATTCTATCTATCTTATATATCATATGGCACTACATAGAAAAACAATCAAACTAGCAAAATATAATTAACTAGAAAATGGATCTCTGAACTCTATGAGTAATAATTTAATCTTATGCTATTACTCATGCTTACATTTGTTATTATGAATTATTTTACACGCTCATCTCCAGACCAACTTTCTTTCATCTTGGGGCCTTGAGGACCTTCTTCTCCAAGTAACTCAGCAGGGATCTTTTGCAAAACTTTAATAAAAAGTTGTTTCACCTTATCTGGCAATTTGTTTGCTATCTTCATTACCTCGTTGGTAAATGCATAAGTAATCTTAGGACCCCATCTCCCTGTATAACTCACCCATGGTTCAATACCAAACGGCTTGTAATCAACATAGATAACATTATAGGTTGATGCAATATCCATCACGTTGTTGCTTTTGGCAGTATCATCCCTAACACCAAACCCTATAAAGTTTCCCCCATTGACAATAGGTGATTTTCTCGAACTATTCATCTTGTAAAACTCATCATACAACATTTGTATGTCCTTTGGATCAAGGTTTCTAGCCAAATGTGTATGAGAAGTTGGAGTAGAGTAATGGGCATGACCATGCAATGATGCATACACCACTGGTCTAGTTCCACCCATGAGTTCAAATTTTCTAGGTGTTAACCATTGCCCCTTAGCATGTTGAGATAGATAGACCCCCCTTAGATTCCCATGAAAGTTATCAACCCTTAATGTTATATGTTCCCAATCGCTAACATGCTCCCCTATCATTCCTAAGTCTATAGTGAAAGGTCCCAATTGGAACTTCCCTCCCCCATTGAAACGATAATACAACCATATGGCTAGATCAGTGCATGTTCCCCCTAGTGCTGATTTCACATGTATGTAAGCTACCGCATTGGACAAAAACCCTTTCTTTACCCTTTCTTTGTTAGGTTGATCTGATGGGAGGTCTAGAAAGGCATCATCTGCTCCACCATTGTTTGGAAGGTTATCACCATCGTTGATCACAGGCCTTGGAATTCGGCCGGGTTGGTGTAGCTCAACACCATTTTGAAAAAACCACAAAACCGTTGATGGAAAGTATTGCCCTTCAGGATGAAAATAGACCCATGGAGCATAAGCCTGTATCATTGCTCCAATCTGTAAGGAATTAGGCATTGCAGAATATGGATTGTTCTTTACCATCTTTAAACACGCTAACTCATGTGTACTCGAGCTATTTCGTGCCAAAAACGTACCTGCTGGAACACTTAGCACTCTACCTTTTGGTTTTATAGTATGCAAATTGACTATGCTCGTACTTGTTAGCATCTTATGTCCCCATATCCATTTGTCCACCTTGGTTAAATCGGTGAAGTCAGATCTGACACACCTAACCTTGTCAAGCGAGGCTTTACAGGTGAAGTCGTGACAATGTGGCCGATGGCTTTATAACCATTCGGCGGGATTGGAAGCCAGATGTATCCATCTTCTCGTTGGCTAACATTCAAACCTTTACAAGTCCATATAAGAGTGTAGTCTATGGGACTCTTTAGAGCGCCCTGTGATTGGTCACCTGTGGTGTCTTTAGCCGTAAGTACTATTTCAAACATGGCTATAGAGTTAGGTTTGCAATAGTGACCAATCAAATTAAACCCACTTGGAATGGAAGTTGGTTCATAAAATGATGCACCAAGACCCTTTGGACCCCTGCTGTGTGTATCCCATATTTTATTAAAATACAAAGCTTCATACACTTCTAATCCACCAAGATCAATTGGCCCTTTTCCAAAGTCTCCACTTGTGCACGGAGTTATATATAATTTACAAATTTAATGGCTCAATAAATTGTATAGCAATAAATACATAAGTTATATTTTAACAATCAGTATTGAACAAAAATTTCCTATAATTAGATTAGACCATAAAAATTCCGGAGTTAATTAATAATTACCAATGTGGTGGTAGTCATTGGAAAAAATAAAGCTTTTAAAAGAAATTCGTCATTCAACAAAATATAATACATAATAATATTACAAAAATGCAGATCAAAATTCTTCCAATCTACTTGATACATAAAAATAAAGCTAAAATAATAAATTCATATAAGCGATAGAATTATAATTTATAAAAGTCTAAAATTACATGCTTTGTACAGTAAATAAATATCTGAAGTTTATCTATAAACTTCGAATTAGGAAGTTTTAAATACATACATGCAGGCATAGACACATGCATTTACGTAGCATATGTTTATTAGAGTGGTTTTGATGACCACTTTTTTTTTCCTTCATCCCTATCTAGTTAATTATCAATAAGAAATAGCAAATATATTACACAAAACCACGACAGTATCCATCGTACTAGACTTGTTGCCTAAATAGCCAAGTTGTTTATTCAATTAAGTGCAACAAATTAATAAGTTCAATCAAAATATGGTGTTTGGACATAATTGTGTGAGCGTGTAGGTGTCTATCTTTTGAATCGACTGACACAAAACTTTATGTCACATAACTTTATGTCACATAAAGTCATGTGTTAGTCGATTCAAAAGATGGACACATACATGTTCACACATATATGTGTGAGTGTGTGACAATTCATGTCATTTTCCCTGATTAAAAAAAACCATCTATTTTTTTTAACTTTAAAGACCATCTTATTTTAAAACAAGAAATGCATTACATCAATAACAAGAACATATCATATATAAATACTATAAAATACCTGCAGGATATAAGATTGATGGACGAATAACATCAAATGAGATGACCTCAGTATCATTTTCCATGTTGTTGTTATGATTAAGTAATGTTTAGAAATCATTATACGCATGAGATGTGTTACAAACAATTTGAAGAATTATCAAAACCGTTTTATACATATGAAGTGAGAACCTAGAAACAATAATAGACCACATTTCTTTGGCAATTTTTTAGTACTCTTAAAATTTTGCAGATATATGTGAGTATATATAGATGTCTGTATGAAATTAGCTCTCTACTTTAGAACTAAGAGATGTTTAATTATCACTCCTTTATATATGTTGGACCGTTGTTTTGACCCGAAAAGTCAGTTGAGAATGTTCATCATCACATACGAAGGCGGAATCAACGTAAATGATATTACAACAGCTTGTCCTTTCAATTCCACTGCTTTTATTGCTTTCTACGTAAATTTTGACAGAGTTTCGCTCCAGAGCACAGACATCCACCAACAACAGATCCGCTCAAATGACAGCTATTTATAGGCAACACTGGTTCGCTTATTTGACTGACAAATAAGCGGACCTACAACTTGCACTATAAGCGAACCCAAACATGTACCTATAAGCGATCCTAATATGACCCTATGAGCGGACCTGCTTCTACTTTGTTCATAAAAGCGAACCTACATCATAAACATACATATTTGACAATCTAGACCCTCTGTTGACCTACTTTGACCTAAGACTTCACGTAGACGTAGTCAACTGACATCCCATGCATCAACAATATAAACTACTACTTTATCTTGTATTTTTTTATAATAAAGAGCTACTTTTAGACCATTGACCATGATACTTAGAATAATAACATTATGAGTTAATTATACAGTCTCTGTAGTTTATTGAAAGTAAAACGCTTGAGTATTAACTTTTTTTGTAACACTTTCAGGTTTTATAGTTTCGATTTTGTAACACCTTTGAGCATTAAGGCTAACTTTCGTAAATTTTTTGTTAAATGAGTATAAAATGACTAAAATACTCTTACATATAACTTTCTGTTAGTACTCAAATGTGTTACTTTCAATAAACCACAAGAATTATATTTGTAACTAATTCTAAGAAAATATAAAAACCCATTATATTATTTATTATAAAATATGCTACTTAAAAATATTTAATAATTATATTCCTAAAATTAATTTATATACAATTACCAAACGTCTATTATAAGGAAAAACACTGTAGTAGGGACAATGTTTTGTTTTTTATTTATTTTTTATATAACTAATTTAAAAAAGAAACATGATAAGTATAAAACGCATGAATATTATCTCAAATATAATATACACACATTTTTATTTATCTTTTACTATATCCGTACCTATAATATGTTCAGACCTACAATATTTATTACGATTATTTGTTTAGTTCAGTTAATATTATATTACATAAATATATTATGTTATGTGCTGTGTTGTGTTGTGTTGTGTTGTGTTGTGTTGTGTAGTGTTATGTTATGTTATGTTATTAATAACAATAATTACAGAGTCAGTTTCATGTAATTTGTTTTCAACACTAATTTTTTGGAGCTAAACTTTCTACAACTTTAACTAAAAAACAAAAAAAATCCTTGGTCAATATTGGTGAAGTTTAACTTTAGTTAATATGTAAAATGCTATACCTTGACCAAATAGATACTCTATTAAATAAAGTTTGACTTAATTTCATATAATTTGTTTTCAACATTAACTTTTTGGAGCTAAATTATACACAACTTTAACTAAAAAAAGAACTAAAAACCTTGGTCAATGTTGGTGAAGTTTAACTTTAATTAAATAGTAAAATGCTACACATTGACCAAATAGATACTCTATTAAATAAAGTTTGACTTCAATTAATTTTTCACTCTCTTTACAAATAAGTATAGGATTTTTGTCATCTAATATGTGGGAAGTTTTAAATCCCTGTTAGTTACTTTACACATAAATCGCGAGAGATTGTCTACGACTAGAAAATTGATACCCTTTTTCGCATAAGTTTTGATTTATCTTCTCGAAAGTTTGTGTTATGTTTGTTAGGACTTATTTTGCTATTGAATATGAAAGTCGTCTTTTTCTTTGACTTTTAGTTTGTCAACTTTCAAAAAAAACGTAATTTGAAATAACTTAATGTAAAGCCTAGCTTAGTGAGAGATGATCTTTAATTTAACCAATAAGTTACACACATATATATATGCTTAACACATGTTAATGTTAGTACCCAAACAAGTAACAAAACAGAAAGTTAGTACTCAAACTTGCAACTTAAAAGTTTTAATACCTAAACATGTTACTTTTATGAAACCACAAGGACTAATGGTGTAATTAACTCCCATTTTAATGATCGATATATAACCTAGTGATAGAATAAATCATACATAACTAGCATACCTCATTGAAAGATTAGCTTAATCCATACAAACCAATTACAAGATTAATTTCTAACAGTAACCATATACATCATATGTTCATCATAACCAACAATTAGAAATCACACAAACATAAGTTTTATCATTTAAAACAAACCAATCAACTAAGATTCGTCATACCTAACAGGATATAAAGTAGTTACCCAAACATCTTAAAGTTCAACATCACAAAACATATTCAAAATATGATTAACGGTTCAAGAACACAAGTTAAAAGAACAATTACATCCCAACACAGTTCATCTTCAGAAACTGATCTGATCGATTATCATCAACCTGGACTGAAACCCAAAACCCAGGATATATAAGAACCGAAGACCGGATCAATTGTTGCATTTTGGGTATCTTTGGTCTTGTGATCCGGGTAGCAAATGAAGACCGAAACCAACCAATCTGTTCTACAATCCCACTGCTTAAGTACAATCCACTATTTATATTGAATCAACTATAGTTGTGTAGACTCCAAAAAAGTAACAACTTCAAGCCAACTGTTCACCATGACAGATGCTTGCTGGTGGTAAATCTTATCGATTTTGAAAATCAAAGTTTACATTAGTGCTTGAATGCTCGAATTTAATGATGATTCTTGTTTAAATTTGTGATTATAGGGCTGAAATGAATCAAATTACACATTTTTACAGGCTTGTTATAAACTGATTGGCTGCCTGGTCTTGCCACATGTCTTGGTTTTCCTTTCTGTGAGTTACACACACACAGACGCTCCCATACAGGAAGAGTCTAAAATCGACCAATGGTTCATTCATCGATCTTAGGTGTGGGTTAGCACACACATAACCATGTGTGATCTTTGCTACCATACCCCTTCAGAAACTAAGCACAAAAATTCATAGAAGTCATGCCCATAATGCTATGATTTCATCTAATGATAAGTGTGTTTGATTGCCATTTTCATTAGTTAAAGATTAAACTTACATAAGCTATGGACTAGTTAACTAATGTTGAAATTAGGCAAAAGGTATACATCTAGTGCTTAAGATGACCAACAACTATTAACTTTTATCATATTAAATTCTTTATCAAACTTCACAACTTAACATTCCAACAACTATTAACTTTTATCATATTAAATTATTTATCAAACTTCACAACTTAACTTAACATTCGAGTCACATGCTAGCATTATTGAACGTGACTATCATCGTCATCTTATTTTAATGGGATTAATGTTTTTCGTCACTTACGAAAAGTAACTCAATCGCTCATATCAAGCATGAATGCAATTTTGTCTGTATACTATATTAACAAAAACTATAAGTGAATAATAACATAACTTAAGATTTGTATTCAATAAACCAATTTAAAATATCTAGGAGTATAGAAAAAAATATATATAAATTAATTTTTACTATTTTATGTTGAAGGTCAAACAATTTGTTAATCTATTATTTTTAGTTGTATGAACCAAGTTTTTAACCATGTTGAAGATGAGAAATAAACAAACTTTTTCATTATTCTTTCTATCTTATATATCATATGGCACTACATAGAAAAACAATCAAACTAGCAAAATATAATTAACTAGAAAATGGATCTCTGAACTCTATGAGTAATAATTTAATCTTATGCTATTACTCATGCTTACATTTTTTATTATGAATTATTTTACACGCTCATCTCCAGACCAACTTTCTTTCATCTTAGGGCCTTGAGGACCTTCTTCTCCAAGTAACTCAGCAGGGATCTTTTGCAAAACTTTAATAAAAAGTTGTTTCACCTTATTTGGCAATTTGTTTGCTATCTTCATTACCTCGTTGGTAAATGCATAAGTAATCTTAGGACCCCATCTCCCTGTATAACTCACCCATGGTTCAATACCAGACGGCTTGTAATCAACATAGATAACATTATAGGTTGATGCAATATCCATTACGTTATTGCTTTTGGCAGTATCATCCCTAACACCAAACCCTATAAAGTTTCCCCCATTGACAATAGGTGATTTTCTCGAACTATTCATCTTGTAAAACTCATCATACAACATTTGTATGTCCTTTGGATCAAGGTTTCTAGCCAAATGTGTATGAGAAGTTGGAGTAGAGTAATGGGCATGACCATGCAATGATGCATACACCACTGGTCTAGTTCCACCCATGAGTTCAAATTTTCTAGGTGTTAACCATTGCCCCTTAGCATGTTGAGATAGATAAACCCCCCTTAGATTCCCATGAAAGTTATCGACCCTTAATGTTATATGTTCCCAATCGCTAACATGCTCCCCTATCATTCCTAAGTCTATAGTGAAAGGTCCCAATTGGAACTTCCCTCCCCCATTGAAAGGATAATACAACCATATGGCAAGATCAGTGCATGTTCCCCCTAGTGCTGATTTCACATGTATGTAAGCTACCGCATTGGACAAAAACCCTTTCTTTACCCTTTCTTTGTTAGGTTGATCTGATGGGAGGTCTAGAAAGGCATCATCTGCTCCACCATTGTTTGGAAGGTTATCACCATCGTTGATCACAGGCCTTGGAATTCGGCCGGGTTGGTGTAGCTCAACACCATTTTGAAAAAACCACAAAACCGATGATGGAAAGTATTGCTCGTCAGGATGAAAACAGACCCATGGAGCATAAGCTTGTATCATTGCTCCAATTTGTAAGGAATTAGGCATTGCAGAATATGGATTGTTCTTTACCATCTTTAAACACGCTAACTCGTGTGTACTCGAGCTATTTCGTGCCAAAAACGTACCTGCTGGAACACTTAGCACTCTACCTTTTGGTTTTATAGTATGCAAATTGACTATGCTCGTACTTGTTAGCATCTTATGTCCCCATATCCATTTGTCCACCTTGGTTAAATCGGTGAAGTCAGATCTGACACACCTAACCTTGTTAAGCGAGGGCTTTACAGGTGAAGTCGTGACAATGTGGCCGATGGCTTTATAACCATTCGGCGGGATTGGAAGCCAGATGTATCCATCTTCTCGTTGGCTAACATTCAAACCTTTACTAGTCCATATAAGAGTGTAGTCTATAGGACTCTTTAGAGCGCCCTGTGATGGGTCACCTGTGGTGTCTTTAGCCGTAAGTACTATTTCAAACATGGCTATAGAGTTGGGTTTGCAATAGTGACCAATCAAATTAAACCCACTTGGAATGGAAGTTGGTTCATAAAATGATGCACCAAGACCCTTTGGACCCCCGCTGTGTGTATCCCATATTTTATTAAAATACAAAGCTTCATACACTTCTAATCCACCAAGATCAATTGGCCCTTTTCCAAAGTCTCCACCTGTGCACGGAGTTATATATAATTTACAAATTTAAGGGCTCAATAAATTGTATAGCAATAAATACATAAGTTATATTTTAACAATCAGTATTGAACAAAAATTTCCTATAATTAGATTAGACCATAAAAATTCCAGAGTTAATTTATAATTACCAATGTGGTGGTAGTCATTGGAAAAAATAAAGCTTTTAAAAGAAATTCGTCATTCAACAAAATATAATACATAATAATATTACAAAAATGCAGATCAGAATTCTTCGAATCTACTTGATACATAAAAATAAGGCTAAAATAATAAATTCATATAAGCGATAGAATTATAATTTATAAAAGTCTAAAATTACATGCTTTGTATAGTAAATAAATATCTGAAGTTTATCTATAAACTTCGAATTAGGAAGTTTTAAATACATACATGCAGGCATAGATACATGCATTTACCTAGCATATGTTTATTAGAGTGGTTATGATGACCACTTTTTTTTCCTTCATCCCTATCTAGTTAATTATCAATAAGAAATAGCAAATATATTACACAAAACCACGACAGTATCCATCGTACTGGACTTGTTGCCTAAATAGCCAAGTTGTTTATTCAATTAAGTGCAACAAATTAATAAGTTCAATCAAAATATGGTGTTTGGACATAATTGTGTGAGCGTGTAGGTGTCTATCTTTTGAATCGACTGACACAAAACTTTATGTCACATAACTTTATGTCACTTAAAGTCATGTGTTAGTCGATTCAAAAGATGGACACATACATGTTCACACATATATGTGTGAGTGTGTGACAATTCATGTCATTTTCCCTGATTAAAAAAAAACCATCTATTTTTTTAACTTTAAAGACCATCTTATTTTAAAACAAGAAATGCATTACATCAAAACAAGAACATATGATATATAAATACTATAAAATACCTGCAGGATATGAGATTGATGGACGAATAACATCAAATGAGATGACCTCAGTATCATTTTCCATGTTGTTGTTATGATTAAGTAATGTTGAGAAATCATTATACGCATGAGATGTGTTACAAACAATTTGAAGAATTATCAAAACCGCTTTATACATATGAAGTGAGAACCTAGAAACAATAATAGACCACATTTCTTTGGTAATTTTTGAGTACTCTTAAAATTTTGCAGATATATGTGAGTATATATAGATGTGTGTATGAAATTAGCTCTCTACTTTATAACTAAGAGATGTTTAATTATCACTCCTTTATATAAACTACTTCTTTATCTTGTATTTTTTATAATAAAGAGCTACTTTTAGACCATTGACCATGATACTTAGAATAATAACATTATGAGTTAATTATACAGTCTCTGTAGTTTATTGAAAGTAAAACGCTTGAGTATTAACTTTTTTTGTAACACTTTCAGGTTTTATAGTTTCGATTTTGTAACACCTTTGAGCATTAAGGCTAACTTTCGTAAATTTTTTGTTAAATGAGTATAAAATGACTAAAATACTCTTACATATAACTTTCTGTTAGTACTCAAATGTGTTACTTTGAATAAGCCACAAGAATAATATTTGTAACTAATTCTAAGAAAATATAAAAACCCATTATATTATTTATTATAAAATATGCTACTTAAAAATATTTAATAATTATATTCCTAAAATTAATTTATATACAATTACCAAAGGTCTATTATAAGGAAAAACACTGTAGTAGGGACAATGTTTTGTTTTTTCTTTATTTTTTATATAACTAATTTCAAAAAGAAACATGATAAGTATAAAACGCATGAATATTATATCAAATATAATATACACACATTTTTATTTATCTTTTATTATATCCGTACCTATAATATGTTCAGACCTACAATATTTATTACGATTATTTGTTTAGTTCAGTTAATATCATATTATATAAATATATTATGTTATGTGTTGTGTTGTGTTGTGTTGTGTAGTGTAGTGTTATGTTATGTTATGTTATTAATAACAATAATTACAGAGTCAGTTTCATGTAATTTGTTTTCAACACTAATTTTTTGGAGCTAAACTTTCTACAACTTTAACTAAAAAACAAAAAAAACCTTGGTCAATATTGGTGAAGTTTAACTTTAGTTAATATGTAAAATGCTATACATTGACCAAATAGATACTCTATTAAATAAAGTTTGACTTAGTTTCATATAATTTGTTTTCAACATTAATTTTTTGGAGCTAAATTATATACAACTTTAACTAAAAAAAGAACTAAAAACCTTGGTCAATGTTAGTGAAGTTTAACTTTAATTAAATAGTAAAATGCTACACATTGACCAAATAGATACTCTATTAAATAAAGTTTGACTTCAATTAATTTTTCACTCTCTTTACAAATAAGTATAGGATTTTTGTCATCTAATATGTGGGAAGTTTTAAATCCATGTTAGTTACTTTACACATAAATCGCGAGAGATTGTCTACGACTAGAAAATTGATACCCTTTTTCGCATAAGTTTTGATTTATCTTCTCGAAAGTTTGTGTTATGTTTGTTAGGACTTATTTTGCTATTGAATATGAAAGTCGTCTTTTTCTTTGACTTTTAGTTTGTCAACTTTCAAAAAAAACGTAATTTGAAATAACTTAGTGTAAAGCCTAGCTTAGTGAGAGATGATCTTTAATTTAACCAACAAGTTACACACATATATATATATATGCTTAACACATGTTAATTTTAGTACCCAAACAAGTAATAAAACAGAAAGTTAGTACTCAAACTTGCAACTTGAAAGTTTTAATACCTAAACATGTTACTTTTATGAAACCACAAGGACAATTAACTCCCATTTTAATGATCGATATATAACCTAGTGATAGAATAAATCATACATAACTAGCATACCTCATTGAAAGATTAGCTTAATCCATACAAACCAATTACAAGATTAATTTCTAACAGTAACCATATACATCATATGTTCATCATAACCAACAATTTTTGAAATCACACAAACATAAGTTTTATCATTTAAAACAAACCAATCAACTAAGATTCATCATACCTAACAAGATATAAAGTAGTTACCCAAACATCTTAAAGTTCAACATCACAAAACATATTCAAAACATGATTAACGGTTCAAGAACACAAGTTAAAAGAACAATTACATCCCAACACAGTTCATCTTCAGAAATTGATCTGATCGATTATCATCAACCTGGACTGAAACCCAAAACCCAGGATATATAAGAACCGAAGACCGGATTAATTGTTGCATTTTGGGTGTCTTTGGTCTTGCGATCCGGGTAGCAAATGAAGACCGAAACCAACCAATCTGTTCTACAATCCCACTGCTTAACTACAATCCACTGTTTATATTGAATCAACTATAGTTGTGTAGACTCCAAACAAGTAACAACTTCAAGCCAACTGTTCACCGTAACAGATGCTTGCTGGTGGTAAATCTTATCGATTTTGAAAATCAAAGTTTACATTAGTGCTTGAATGCTCGAATTTAATGATGATTCTTGTTTAAATTTGTGATTATAGGGCTGAAATGAATCAAATTAGACATTTTTACAGGCTTGTTATAAACTGATTGGCTGCCTGGTCTTGCCACGTGTCTTGGTTTTCCTTTCTGTTAGTTGTCGTTACACACACACAGACGCTCCCATACAGGAAGAGTCTAAAATCGACCAATGGTTCATTCATCGATCTTAGGTGTGGGTTGGCACACACATAACCATGTGTGATCTTTGCTACCATACCCCTTCAGAAACTAAGCACAAAAATTCATAGAAGTCATGCCCATAATGCTATAATTTCATCTAATGATAAGTGTGTTTGATTGCCATTTTCATTAGTTAAAGATTAAACTTACATAAGCTATGGACTAGTTAACTAATGTTGAAATTAGGCAAAAGGTATACATCTAATGCTTAAGATGACCAACAACTATTAACTTTTATCATATTAAATTCTTTATCAAACTTCATAACTTAACATTCCAACAACTATTAAATTTTATCATATTAAATTATTTATCAAACTTCACAACTTAACTTAACATTCGAGTCGCATGCTAGCATTATTGAACGCGACTATCATCGTCATCTTATTTTAATGGGATTGATGTTTTTCGTCACTTACGAAAAGTAACTCAATCGCTCATATCAAGCATGAATGCAATTTTGTCTGTATACTATATTAACAAAAACTATAAGTGAATAATAACATAACTTAAGATCTGTATTCAATAAACCATTTTAAAATATCTAGGAGTATAGAAAAAAATATATATAAATTAATTTTTACTATTTTATGTTGAAGGTCAAACAATTTCTTAACCTATTATTTTTAGTTGTATGAACCAAGTTTTTAACCATGTTGAAGATGAGAAATAAACAAACTTTTTCATTTTTCTTTCTATCTTATATATCATATGGCACTACATAGAAAAACAATCAAACTAGCAAAATATAATTAACTAGAAAATGGATCTCTGAACTCTATGAGTAATAATTTAATCTTATGCTATTACTCATGCTTACATTTGTTATTATGAATTATTTTACACGCTCATCTCCAGACCAACTTTCTTTCATCTTGGGGCCTTGAGGACCTTCTCCACGTAACTCAGCAGGGATCTTTTGCAAAACTTTAATAAAAAGTTGTTTCACCTTATCTTCCAATTTGTTTGCTATCTTCATTACCTCGTTGGTAAATGCATAAGTAATCTTAGGACCCCATCTCCCTGTATAACTCACCCATGGTTCAATACCAAACGGCTTGTAATCAACATAGATAACATTATAGGTTGATGCAATATCCATCACGTTGTTGCTTTTGGCAGTATCATCCCTAACACCAAACCTATAAAGTTTCCCCCATTGACAATAGGTGATTTTCTCGAACTATTCATCTTGTAAAACTCATCATACAACATTTGTATGTCCTTTGGATCAATGTTTCTAGCCAAATGTGTATGAGAAGTTGGAGTAGAGTAATGGGCATGACCATGCAATGATGCATACACCACTAGTCTAGTTCCACCCATGAGCTCAAATTTTCTAGGTGTTAACCATTGCCCCTTAGCATGTTGAGATAGATAGACCCCCCTTAGATTCCCATGAAAGTTATCGACCCTTAATGTTATATGTTCCCAATCGCTAACATGCTCCCCTATCATTCCTAAGTCTATAGTGAAAGGTCCCAATTGGAACTTCCCTCCCCCATTGAAAGGATAATACAACCATATGGCAAGATCAGTGCATGTTCCCCCTAGTGCTGATTTCACATGTATGTAAGCTACCGCATTGGACAAAAACCCTTTCTTTACCCTTTCTTTGTTAGGTTGATCTGATGGGAGGTCTAGAAAGGCATCATCTGCTCCACCATTATTTGGAAGGTTATCACCATCGTTGATCACAGGCCTTGGAATTCGGCCGGGTTGGTGTAGCTCAACACCATTTTGAAAAAACCACAAAACCGATGATGGAAAGTATTGCTCGTCAGGATGAAAATAGACCCATGGAGCATAAGCCTGTATCATTGCTCCAATTTGTAAGGAATTAGGCATTGCAGAATATGGATTGTTCTTTACCATCTTTAAACACGCTAACTCATGTATACTCGAGCTATTTCATGCCAAAAACGTACCTGCTGGAACACTTAGCACTCTACCTTTTGGTTTTATAGTATGCAAATTGACTATGCTCGTACTTGTTAGCATCTTATGTCCCCATATCCATTTGTCCACCTTGGTTAAATCGGTGAAGTCAGATCTGACACACCTAACCTTGTCAAGCGAGGGCTTTACAGGTGAAGTCGTGACAATGTGGCCGATGGCTTTATAACCATTCGGCGGGATTGGAAGCCAGATGTATCCATCTTAAAGTTCAACATCACAAAACATATTCAAAACATGATTAACGGTTCAAGAACACAAGTTAAAAGAACAATTACATCCCAACACAGTTCATCTTCAGAAATTGATCTGATCGATTATCATCAACCTGGACTGAAACCCAAAACCCAGGATATATAAGAACCGAAAACCGGATCAATTGTTGCATTTTGGGTGTCTTTGGTCTTGCGATCCGGGTAGCAAATGAAGACCGAAACCAACCAATTTGTTCTATAATCCCACTGCTTAACTTCAATCCACTGTTTATATTGAATCAACTATAGTTGTGTAGACTCCAAACAAGTAACAACTTCAAGCCAACTGTTCACCATGACAGATGCTTGCTGGTGGTAAATCTTATCGATTTTGAAAATCAAAGTTTACATTAGTGCTTGAATGCTCGAATTTAATGATGATTCTTGTTTAAATTTGTGATTATAGGGCTGAAATGAATCAAATTAGACATTTCTACACTGTATTATAATATATGCATACCAATTGCTCGATGGAATGCTTGTGTTAGACTTGCATGATTTTTGAATTTAAACTTGTTATTTAAGACCACAAGTGCTGCAAATGACCAGTGAAATTATCCAATTTGTATCACAAGTGACGCAAATGACCACCCACTTGCTGATTACAGTGATGATGAATTATTTGAAGAACGGTTTACTGTCTGTTCATATAATGTTTTGATACCTCCTAACAGTCTAGCCCGTTTCATCGATATCCGCACCCGCCACAAAATGATTATACGCCGAATGTTTAATCGTCGTCAGCACCACAGCCCGAAATAACCCCACGTCCATCAACTGCGAGGAGTTATTTTTTTTAAGTTTTTTTTTATCTTTTTGATTTTTTTGATTTTTTTGATTTTTTTTTATTTTTTAAAGTTTTTTTGATTTTTCTGATTTATTTATATTTTTAGCCTATCATGCCCAAATCCCTTGACAAAAACCCATCTTGACCTAAACACATCTTAACCCATTTCTTAATAAACCTATCCTAACCCAAACCCATCTTAACCCATACCCATCCTAACCCATTACCCAAACCTGCGCAACCCTCCCATTTTGCCACCCCTAATACGAACAGAATGTGAAGATGGGGACGCCATGTAGGGTTTTATGTTAATATTATATACCATCTTACGCTTTACACCCCTAATTAATCACTTTTATCATGGTTTATTCCCAAAATAAAGAAATCAAGTTTCATTTATTACGTAACACCCCCTTCAAGTTCTATTAAAAAATAAACTGTCACGTCTAAACCATACCTCGTCTCGTGCTTGCAAGACCCGTTAATTACTTAAAAAAAGGTAAAATTTCAGGATGTTACAGGGCTCAACCTTTGACACTAACTTTATATATTTTCTTGTTAACACCTATCACATACAAAACATATGAGGGCTTTTTGGTCATTTTACTACATTTAAAATTAGTTTTCTTCTAAAATAAACTACAATCACTACACCCGCTCTCTCTCTCTCTCTCTCTCTCTCTCTCTCATCTTCAACACCGTCTTCGTAAAACAAATCGCTACCCTCTTTCCACGCCATCATCATTCCTCACAGTTCCATCCTTATCATCCTCCGTTGATTCAACGCCATCTTCATAAACAAACATGCGATCCTTAATGATAGATGAATTGAAGTTTGAATTAATCTTTATTTAATTATTAAGTCGGTTTGAGGACAGTTGTGTTTTGTTAGTTATGGTTTATCTCGTTTATTATATAACTATTTGGTTGTTTGAACCCAAGTTCTTTTAGTTATAATATATATGTATATGGTAAAAATAGAATAGTCGTAACAGAGAGTTGGTCTACCAATCATGCATACTTTACGAGATCTCCTTTGAATGAGCTGTTAATGTATCTTATTGAATGAAATCTTTGGAGTACAAGAAAATCTAACATAATGTGTAGAATAGTATAATTGCCAAGATGCCTTCCATTACAATTATTCGACTATATAAAGGTACAAACGAATCTCCTATATTTGGAGATGATATATACAGCTAAGCTAATACAATATAAACATAAATCGCGTCCATAAATACGGGCTCTATTACACCCCCGCAGTCGAAGCCGGAGGAGGACGGATGCTTAGACTGGAGCGAAAATCGTCAAAGAGAATCCGAGGAAGGCCTTTAGTGAAAATGTCAGCAACCTGGAAGCGAGACGGAACATGCAGAATGCGAACCAGCCCCTTCTGAACGTGCTCACGGACAAAGTGGATATCTAATTCAATGTTCTTTGTACGTTGATGTTGCACGGGGTTGCCGGATAGGTAGATGGCACTGATGTTGTCACAGTAGACTAGAGAAGCTTTAGAAAGCAGGTGACACAGCTCAAGAAGAAGGTTGCGAAGCCAGCAGATCTCGGCAACCACATTTGCTACGCCACGATATTCGGCTTCTGCGCTAGAGCGAGAAACGGTAGACTATCGTTTAGAGGACCAGGAGACAAGATTATCGCCGAGGTAGACACATTAACCTGAGGTGGAACGGCGGGTGTCAGGACAACCGGCCCAATTAGCATCGGTGTAGGCACGGATAGACAAAGCAGAGGAGGAGCGGAGATGGAGACCAAACTCAGACGTGCCTTGAAGATACCGAATTATGCGTTTTAGAGCATTCAAGTGAGAAAGGCAAGGAGCGTGCATATGCATGCATATTTGTTGTACGACGTATGTAATATCCGGCCTGGTGAACGTAAGATACTGGAGCGCACCGACAAGACTACGATAGGTGGTAGGTCTTCAAACAGAGGACTGGGTTCAGCACTCAACTTGCTTTGTGTGTCAACTGGTGTCGCGGCGGGTTTACAGGTATCCATGCCCGCCCGATGAATGATGTCTTTTGCATTGGCATGTTGAGATAGAAATAAGCGGTTACCGGTGCGAGTGACTGAGATGCCCAAAAAATATGTAAGCGGACCCAAATCTTTCATGGAAAATTCCCCTGCAAGAATAGACATGAGCTTCTGTCAGAGAGAGTCAGTCGAAGTAGTGAGGATGATGTCGCCGACATAAAGAAGAAAGTAAGCAATGTCGCGTCCATGCTGTAAATAAACAAGGAGTTGTCCGATTTGCTTTGAGAAAATCCTTGCTGTACAACGAAGTCGGTGAACCTTTGATACCAAGCGCGCGGAGCCTGCTTAAGACCGTAAAGAGACTTTTTCAAACGACACACATGATCAGGATAGTCGCGGTGACGAAAACCCATTGGTTGATACATGAAAACTGTCTCCTGTAAGTGCCCATGAAGGAAGGCACTTGTTACATCCAATTGGTGAATTGGCCATGATTGCGACAGTGCCAACGTGAGGACAGTCCTGATAGTAGTGGGTTTAACCACCGGACTGAAAGTTTCTCCGCAGTCGACAACGACCTGTTGACTGCGACCATCACACACCAACCTTGCTTTGTACCTCTCCAAAGTGCCATCAGATCGAAACTTATGTTTAAACAACCGTATACTACGAATAATATTCATATCAGGACGACGAGGAACCAGTTCCCAAGTCTTGTTCTTAATAAGTGCACTAAACTCGTTGGTCATGGCGTTGAACCATTCCGGCGTGGACAAAGAAACCTGGGGGGTTTTGGGAATTGGGACAAGTGTGGTGGCGTTGAGATTGAATGGTTGTTTCGGTTTGGTGATACCGCCCATGGCTCGGGTACGCATGGTGCGGGAAGGCTGGGTGGTGTGAGGTTGAAGTGACGGTTGGGTGGTGGCAGTGGGTTGAGTTGGGGTGGGCTGCGAATGAGAAGGTGTGTAAACAGGAGGGTTTGGGCCTGGAGAGGATGGGTCGGTCGAGTGTGGTGGGGAGTTGGGGAAGGCGTGGGAATGGGTAAGGGGAGAGGGCATATTTGGGCCGGTGTTTAGTGGGCCGAGAGTTGGATTAGGAAGGGTGGTAGGTGGGCTAGTGGAAGAAGGGCCGATGGGCGATAGCGGGCTGGTGGAAGAAGGGCCGGGGGGCCGATGGGTTAAGGTGAGGCCAGAACAGTGGGGAAAGGGAGGGAGAAAGAAAGTCAAAGGAGTGGGAGTCGGTCGGTTGTTGAACAGAGAAAGGGTAGACGGATTCTTCGAAATGAACATGGCGAGAAATAAATGTTTGATGCATAGTGAGATCAAAACATTTATATCCACGATGGTTGGAAGGATAGCCGAGGAAAACACAAGGTTGGGAGCGATTTGCTAGTTTGTGAATAGTGGTGGAAGGAAGGATAGGATAACATAAGCAACCAAACACATGTAGGTGCTCGTATGTGGGGAGGGCGTTGAAAAGAAGGGTGGTGGGAGTCAGAAATTTGTGATTTTGCTTTGGTAGGATATTGAGGAGATAGGTGGCGGTTTCCAGCGCATGGTGCCAGAAAGAAGGTGGGAGAGAGGCTTGGGCTAAAAGTGTGCGGACCATATTGTTGATGGTGCGGATTTGGCGTTCCGCTTTACCATTCTACGAAGACGTGTGTGGACATGAGAAACGAAATTGAATTCCATTGAGTTGGCAAAAATTCTTGAAATTGTGGTTAGTGTATTCTGTGCCATTGTCACATTGGAATTGCTTTATTTTTCTTTCAAATTGAGTTTGTATTAGATTATAGAAGTGGGTGAATGTGGTATAAACATTAGATTTATTAGCAAGTGGGTATGTCCAAAGAAAATCGGTAAAGTCATCGAGAAACAAGATATAGTAACGATGTCCACCAGTGCTGAGCACTGGGGATGTCCACAAATCACTATGAATTATGTCAAATGGCAAACAAGTTTTATTAATGGAATCATAAAAGGGTAGTTTGACACTTTTCCCAAAAACACATGATTGACAAATTGTATCAGGAGGTTTAACAAAATTAATAAAAGAAGAAGATTTTAAGATTTTAATGAATGCAATAGATTAGCGCCCGGGTGCCCAAGGCGTTGATGCCAACGTTCTTGAGTAACAACAACGAGAGCAGTGGGAAAAGTGGGAGACTTGATAAAGTTGTTGGTCAGAGGGTAGAGATCGCCCGAGCTATTGCATCGTAGGATAGGAGCCTTGGTCTTGAGATCCTTCACAAGAAAACCAAAAGGATCAAATTCTATGGAAAGTAAATTGTCAGTCGTTAGACGACGGACAGAGATGAGGTTGTTAATAAGGTTAGGAGCATATAGGACGTTGTTTAATTTAAAAGGTGGGAAAGGTGGTGGTATGGTTTGATTGCCTTATCCAAGTACCGGGATGGTCGTACCATTACCTACAACAATGTGTTTGTTAGTGCAAGAATTAAAAACAGACGGAGAAAGGTTACCTGGTTGTTGCATATGTCCTGTTGCTCCTGTGTCCATAATGCCGACTGGTTCGGGTTGCTGGCCCATAGAAAGAGTACAGAGGGCTTGGGCAATATTCGTAGGTGTTGGGCTGTATGTGGGCCTGATCCGGCTGGGGCCCAAGAATGCGTGGGCCATTAGTGGGCTTAGGGGTGGACGGGTATGGACAGGGTGGGTTTGGGCATTGTTGTGGGTAGTATGTCTGGGCCTGATTTAGAAGAGAGGCCCATTGATTGTTTGTCCAGTTATTGGGGAAGACAATGTAAGGGTGCTGGGCTTGGGTCGAGTAGGAAGTCCTGCCGCGACCGGAGGAGGGAGAGGATCTGCCGCAACCACGTCCGCGGGAACGGCCATGGCCCCGTGTGTAATCGGAGCGGGTGTCAACGGTGGGTGGGGAAGGAGTGGCCGAAGAAGAGACGGGTCGGCTTTGAGTGTGAAGTACCGTAGCGGCTTGTGATGCGGAGTGGAGGGCCTGATTGGCTTTCGTGGTTTCGTTCATTCATAGTTGGGAACGAACCTCAAAGAAAGATGGCAGCGGCTTGGTGTTTTGGAGAATGGTAGCTACGGTCTCGTATTGCTCGATAAGGCCAGCAAGGGTTGGAGAACAAGGTCTTGTTCGTCGACGACAGCATCAACATTAGAGAGTTGACCCGACAAGACCTTGAGTTCTTGACAATAGGCACTCATGTTCTGGAAGTTTTCCAACCGAGTAGTAGCGAACTTCTATTTGAGATGAAGCGCACCGGTGGCTTTGTTGTCTTGAAATTGGGATTCAATGGCTTTCCAGGCGTCGTATGCCGTGGTTTCGTTTTTGATAACGGTTTTGAGTAAACCCGTGGAGATAGTGCCATAGATCCATTGAAGGACTATGGCATCTAGACGTTCCCACGAGTCAGCGGACGGGGGGACAGCGGGTTGTTTGTCAGCATCAGCGGTTTTGGAAGAAGAAGCAGGTGGTATGCGAGGTTCAAGGTGGTCAGAAACGAGGTAGGATGTGCAGTGGATATGAAACCACTCGGACCAGGTGTTGTAGTCAGCTGCTTCGTTGTCAAGGGTGACCGGGATAAGGGTTCTGATGTTTGACACGGTGACGGCTGGGTGAAGTTTGTTGTCTTCCATTGAGAGATGAAGGAGGGAGGGCCGACGGCTGAAAAGAAGTCCGACGGCAGGGAGGGGTACGAAGGTAGGGTAGGTAGGATAAGGGTTTAGGCTGACACCATGTAGAATAGTATAACTGCCAAGATGCCATCCATTACAATGATTCGACTATATAAAGGAACAAATGAATCTCCTATATTTGGAGATGATATGTACAGCTAAGCTAATACAATATAAACATAAATCGCGTCCATAAATACGGGCTCTATTATAATGGAATACATAAAGACATTATCTAACATCCCCCTGCAAGCGGAACGGTGGCGGCCCAATGTGAAGCAATTGATGAAAGAAAGTGAACTATGAATGTAACAACCCGCACATTCGTACTCTGTTACTGCTCGCTAGAGATTCGAATCATAATGTAGCCATATCGAATACGTCGCTACTTCGCAGTATTTTCGCATATTACGCATACTTTATCGCTATAACACATCACATCGCACGTACTAACACTCACGATGACATTGAGTGAGGACCTATTCTACCCTCCTCGATAGCCGTGATGTGTCGCAACGCAACGCGTATTCGAAATGGTCAGCTCGAGTATCACAACGCAGACTTTGAAATGAGGATATTTATACGACCCTTTGTGACTAGTTATAATAAATATGAGAATGTGGGTACGAAAATGTGTAACCAGACTATCGCAACGATTAACCAACAAAACGAAACATCGAAACGCAATTCACTGGAGGCCACAATGGTCACTCGATCGGATGGCCATCCGATCGGATGACCATCCGATCGGATTGCCATCCGATCCATGGCACTCCATCACTTTCTCTCCTCTTCACCTATAAATAGCACTTGTCACATCACTTGAACAGTGATGTGACAGCTCTCACTCGACCAGCACGCTTTGGGGCTATTTTCTCTCAATTTCTCGCGATTCTTGTAAGTTTCTACCTCAAATCTTGTACTTCTCTGATCTACATGCACTCCTTCATCTTTTACAACAACAAATTTCACCTTTTCACCGTAAAATCCTCTGATTTGGGGCGTTCTAAGGTGGGGTCATCATGGAGTTCTTAGGAACAATGAAGCGTGACCTCACCTCATCAAGAACAGTTCAGATCTAATGGATTCCACGGTATGAAAACACTAATCGTACCTAGATCTAAGCCGAATCTAAGTATTTCCAGTTTCTCTCATGCTTTCTTAACTTTTTACTCAAAACTGATAGAATCGGAGGTCGTTCAGACCTTCTAATCATTCTATAGTGAAGTGTCGGTTTGAGAACTGATTTCTATCGACGAGATGACCGGTTAACGGGTTGAACACGAACAACCGTCAAGGACAGTTAACTGATCGAACGGGGTGATTCCCATCCGATCTGATGACTTAGCCTTGGTGGAGTTCCATTGTTTAATACGTTTTCACACCGTCTCGATCAAACCGCAAACTTTCGAAAATAATCAAGTTCAAGACGATCAGATTCGTTGGGACGGATTGCCGTCCGATCGGATAGCCATCCGATCGAACTGCTATCCGATTGGATTGCACTTGGTTCCACACTTAAACTTTTATTCAAACTTGCAAGGCTCTGAACGTCGAACGGATTGCCGTCTGATCGGATTGCCATCCGATCGAACGACCATCCGATCAGCTCACATTTGGAACTTCAACACTTAAACATTTTCATGAGTTTCAAAGAACATCAGTTTCTAATGGATTGCTATCCGATCAGATTGCCATCTGATCGAGTGACCATCCTGCTGTGAACTTGTTCTCACTAGAAATGTCTCGCCAATCGGATTGCTATCCGATCGAACGACCGTTCGATCGATCAACCTGAAGGGTAGAGATACTTCTCTATTTTCAAAATGCTACAACGAAAACTTCAAAGCCATCTTACACAAACACATCCATCCCAAACGAATGTCAATCCAATCGAATGGCCATCCGATCGGATAACCATCCGAATGGATTAACATCTGATCGAATGGCCAACCGATCGGATAGCCATCCGATCGGATTACCATTCGACACTTAGTCACTTTCACCGTTTTACACGTCGTTCATCGCTTATGCTATCGTTAACTGTTTAGGCTAATCTCTTACGCGCTCCCTTCAATCCAAGATTGTGTTTACTTGGTGAACGCGAACTGTGAGTATACTCGAACCCTTTTTATCGCATTTTGGGTGTAACATACGTTCCTACAAGTCGAAATTATCAAAATGAATTATTCAATAAAACTGTTTATCACTTGCGAATAACTGTTATGCATATTTACACGTGATGCTAGTTACATATGTGTTAGGACTTTTACTCGCGAGGTCCCGCCTTAACAAGTATAGTACTATAGTACCCAACGGGGTCTAGTTAGGATGAATAGGAATCGAAATCGCAGCTCGAGAGACTTAGCTGGTAGTATCTGTCTGATATATGTGTGGAGGTATCTCGTTTATGTATGTGGTAATTCACAACACTTTTTATTCATTTACGCTATTCTATCAAAACTTATATACTCGTCAATACTTTTGTATTGACGTTGTTTTAACGTATGTTGCAGGTTTAGTCGCAGCCTACATCAAAATCAAGCTACGAAGTCTAGAAACTCACCTAAAATCTAGGTTGTCGGATTTGTATTGTTCGAGAGGACAAGAAATCTGTGATAACTTATGTGATTGTATCGTTTGTTAGTATGGGATAACAAATGTAATAAATATTGTCGCTTTTAGTTGTTATGGATTCTCTTGAGCAATCTGATTCGCCTAGTGCCACGCCCCAATGATTCCGCCATCGGTTGGGGTGTGAGAATAAACTCAAGAGACTCTTAGTGAAAATATCAGTCACCTGAAGCTTAGTTAGAACAAATTTGGTGACCAACTTTCCAGCAGTTACTAATTCACGTAAAATATGATAGTCAAGATCAATATGTTTAGCCCGTTTGTGAGCAAC
Source organism: Helianthus annuus (assembly GCF_002127325.2). Classification (NCBI taxonomy): domain Eukaryota; kingdom Viridiplantae; phylum Streptophyta; class Magnoliopsida; order Asterales; family Asteraceae; genus Helianthus; species Helianthus annuus. The sequence continues at coordinate 94,869,696 of NC_035433.2, forward strand.
AGGATTCTGTGTTAGAAAAAATAGCACTTTGATTGTCACATAGAATAGTTAGGCTATCAGGAGGCAATGAATGAAGTTCTTGAAGTAGATGCGTCAACCAAACAATTTCAGCAGCAGTGTTTGCCATTGCTCTATATTCAGATTCACAACTGGATCTAGCAACAGTAGGTTGCTTTTTAGCACTCCAAGATATTAGATTTCCACCTAAATATATGGAGTAACATTAGGTAGAACGACGAGTTTCCAAGAAAAAAGCCCAATCAGCATCTGAGTAGCCAAGAACTGACGTGCAAAATGGCCGACTGTAATGTAACCCGTGACACACCCCAACCGATGGCGGAATCATCGGGGCATGGCACTGAGCGAAACAGATTGTCCAGAAGTTTCCATAACAATTATCGTTACTATTCAGTGTAAAATAACATGTCCCATACCATGTCTCAAACAGTAAACAAATTATTACAGACAAAATCTAGGCAAATAGTTCTATTCCGACAACTCAGATTTAAATAGAGCAATTGTTTATCTGTTTCTAGAGACCCTTGATTTCATTAGTACAGACAACTATTTGTTGGACTCTCGAGCTTTATTCTAGCCTCGCTTTCCTAGCGGCTAAGCATCCTCATTACCTATCACATACGTTAAAAATAAAGTCAATACACATAGTGTAAAGGCGAGTATACAAGTTTGATAATAGCATATAGAGTTCGAAATAGTTTACGCATAACCAGCACGTACACAGCGGGGAACGAAGCATGTTAGTTATCGACATGAACCTATCAATACCAATGACTGCGGGTTGATTTCCCGAGGCAGTTCGTAATACATGATCACCACTGTAATCCATGCAAATAATTGTCCTTAACAACCCCCGCATGAGCGGGTGCTGAGTCCAAACTATAGTACTATCGTCGTTAAGGCAGGTAGACAGCATTCCATGTGTAAACATAACAAACAAGCATTCATTAAGTCACGTATAACATGCGGTAATGGACAGCATTTAAAAGTATTGCGTAGTGTGTTCGTTTGTGATTTAGAATAAGTAACTTATGTAACACCAAAAGTGCATAAAGCAAAAAGGGATCGAGTATACTCACAACGGTTGATGGATTGAAGGGATCGCTTGAGAGTAGGGTTAGCCTGAATAGTTCAATAGTATAACGATAAGTAACGCGTAAAACGGAAACAAGTGTGAGTGGATCGGACAGCTGGTCGATCGGTCGATAGTCCGATCGGGCGGCTGACCGTGCGGTTGACAGTCCGTTCGGACAGTTGTCCGGTCGGACGGTAGTCCGATCGGATGGCTGTTCGAATGGATTGTTTCTTCCTCTGAGTAAGATGTGTTTGTGTATGATGGATTGACTTTTGAAGTTTTTGTTGCAGCATTTGAAAACATTGAAATATCTTTACCTTTCAGGTCGGTCGATCGGACGGTCGTTGTTGGTGCATCTTCTGTGACAACAGCTTAATAGTTTGATTATTTAGTCTTTGGATATGTTGTATTGGGCTTAGCTTATTGGTTAGTGAGTTTATTGTTGTAATGGGCTTGGAAAATGGCCTAGTCCATGTAGGAAGCCCAGTTCACAAACATGTGGTATATAAACATGTTTTTGTGACTAGGGTTTTAGTAGTGAGAGAGTTTTAGAGACAGAAAATGTAGAGAGATTGAGAGAGAAAAACGTTTTTGAGTGAGGTAATATCACAGAGATAGGCTGTGAGGTTGTGTAGGTCTTGAATTGATTGTAAAGTACAAGTTGGATAATCAATAGAAGACCGTTTGATTGTGAATTCTGTTTTCTACTCGTTTCTGTAACAAATCTGATCTAGGGGATTCCGCACTCTAGGTTAGATATACAATTCTGTGAAGATCCATACATCAAGGGGACCTACAATTGGTATCAGAGCATTAGGCTCTTGAAAAAGCTCGGTTCAGAATTGTTGCTGCAGAAAAGGGTTGATTTTCGAGTTGTTTTGGCAATTTTCGAAAATTTCAAATTTTTAAGACCTAGGGTTTCGAATTTTTGGAGGCTGATTTTCGAAATTTTTGAAGTGTTTGATCTGTTTGCATATTTAATTTTGCTATATTAATGTTTTTGGTTGCAGGTTTGGTTGATTTCTTGAAGAATTTTGGCTGAAAAGGCTTGAAGATTCGAAGATTGTTCTTCGTGTTCTTCGCTAAGTTCATCAATATTTTCGAAAATTATTACTGATATTGGTTGTTTGATTTTGCAGGAAATTGTTAGAAGAATCTGGAAAATCTTCGAAAATTCGATCAGATTAAGTTTCCTAAATTTGCTAGCATAATTAATAATTCCGCTGACAAATCAGAGGAATTATCTGATCCAGCAAATTTAACATCGGTGACCGGCGAAATTAAAATCCAAAGGCGACTTTGGTAACCGTTATAATTGTCCTCAGCGACATTGTAGGTCCCTCGGAGGTTGAGGATAAACCTATTCCTTGTTATGTTTAACACTCTAGCAAGTGCGGAATCCAAGCTAGAGTGCAAACCGATAGTTTAGATGAAAGCACAAGTTACAAAGAGAAAGAGTAGACAAGCAATATATCAAAGTTTTCTCTTGTATTTCAGTGGACACGGTTACAGCCCTTGACCAAACTGAAATGCTCTCTACAAGACCTTGGTTCACTCACATGCACTAGCAACAACACTTGTAAAGACTTCTGTGAACTGAACCCATACATGGGTATATATACCCGAAACAGACTACATGCTCGAAGGATATGATAATCTGGTCGAAGGATTATCTATCGACCAGAATATCTACCGAAGGATTCCGAAGGATCCATACATACCTCGAAGGATGATATATCCTTCGAGGTCCATATGTATCCATCGAAGGCTATCTTTCGAGGTCATCGAAGGATACAAAACATCCTTCGATGACATCCTTCGAAGCACACATAACTTACCACTAAGTGTTGACTGTTTGGCCAAGTCAAACCAGGAGGATGGTTGACTTGGTCAAAAATACAGTCAAACACATATACACACCAAACACAAGACGTAAACAAGAGTAACAAAAGACATCGTTTTATACATTACAAAATACAGACAAAGTACAGACACAAGTGCACCAACAAACTCCCCCTTGGCTGTAGCTTTGTCTCGGTCTTCGTGTCTTTAAGTCTCGGACGTTCTTTCCACTGTCAAATGATGCGATGACCATGCACTTCCTGCGTTGACCAGCAAATTAAAGCAGTACAAGGCCATCTTCTGAAACTTCATTGCTTGATCCCGATCCCGAACCAAGTAGTTTATCTCATGATTCTTCAGAACAATAATATCCGATCTGGACATGTTAGTAATCCACATCGGATCTATTATTCTAAAGTTCTCCTGACTATCTCTGAATAGGATCACGGCTTCACCAGTATCCGCGTCATAGACCCAGCAACGAAAATTTCCTAGAAAGTCAGTCTTCATCTTTAGCAAAGGTATCTTCTTCATCACTTTTGGAGGATCATACACCAAACGATAGCGAGCAGTGTTTGTTTCTGGATCAAGTGTAAATCTGATCTGCTCGTATCTGGGAAACTGTGGCTTGTATAGAGGATCCTTCCAACCCCTTCTCCTTTCCAACCTGATTTTCTTAGCAAACAGATCCACCATCTTTTCTTCGTCTCGATTGATAACGTCTAGTTGAGCTAACACTGCAACATCATAGTACGGAAGTGAGAGAATACTGAGAAGAGTTCTGAAATACTGAAGACCATTTTCTCGTTTCACGACCATGCAGTGAAGGTCCTTAACGAACATCCAACTAATAATGCGACCTCGAGCCCGATTCTTTTCCAGACTCATATAGTTAACCTGATCCAACGGAGCGAGCGGAGGAGGATTCCTAGCAAGGAAATCCGCTCGCCATTCATTCACTGTCTTCTCACGGTTTTCTTGAGCTGTCGGAGAATCTGAAGAGAGATTGGCAAACTCTGCAGTCTTTTCTGCCACAAAATCATCATCAAGAGCATTAACCTCCGCATTGTCTTTCCCAACATATACAGGACGTTCAGGATCCGAACCGATGAAGATTTCATCAATGGAAGAGAAATCGGTTTGGTCCTGTTCCAACGGAGTAGCATCAATCATACTCACAGCAACATCATCTAATTCTGTCAAAGCCAGTATTTGTTCATCAGACATTTCAGTAACATGTTCTCCCTCTTCTAACAGTTCACCCGTAACTGGATGATACTGAAGAACACCTGAGGATTCAGGGAGATCTGCAAACATTTCTGCTTCCAGACTAACATGCTCAAGCCCTGTAGAAGTTCCCAGAGTTTCTGTCTGCTCAGATGGGCCAGTAGTAGCTGTGGAAGGAGCAGTAGGAGCATCTTGAGATGTACCAGATCCACCTGCAGCACCGGATGCAGTTGCACCGGAACCTGAGGCAGCTGGTTGATCTGGATTTGCCGTATCATCATCCTTGTCATCCTCACGTCTTGAGGGAACAATACCTAAGGCATTGCACCTTTCACTCCACAGCGTACCCACTTTCTGATTAGTCTTCTTGAAGTTTGCGAACACAGGCTTGAAGCTTTCTATTAATCGATCATCGTGATTTTTATAGCGCTCTGACAGCTCGTCATGCTTCTACCTTAGTTCTTTAGCCTCATTCTCCAACACAGTACTATGCCTTTTCATTATTTCAACCTCCCTGTCTCGAGCCCTGTTCGCTTCCTTTAACCTTTCAATTTCCTCAGCCTGTTCCTTGATCTTAATATTCTGAGCATTAACAATTGAACACAGCGTGTTGTGTGCCACCACATCCTGTTTTCGCTGCACAGGATACTCTTCAATTGTTCTTGTATGCCGACCAACTATGGAACCCAATTCACTCATTTGTTCAATCAGGAATTGAATCTTTTCAGATTCAGATAAACCAGACAAAGTCTCTGCCAGAGTCGGTCGCGAAGGCTCAGGTCCTGAGGTGCCAGACTGACCAGCCTGACCAGAAGCACCTGTAGGACCAGTAATAACAAGAGTAGGTCGGGCATGTGTACCTGAGGCGGGAGTTGCAGGCGGCTGTTGATCAACAGTCACCGTGCGTGTCCCAGAAGACCTCTGAGGAGAAGACATAACCTCCAGCGTCTCTTTTTCAGTCAGTTGATCACTAACAGGAGGAAGTTGTTGCTCAGGAGCAGATGAAGGCTGAATAGAAACTGGAATAGAGGAATCACCAGCAGTTTTCTTTGATGAACGAACACCCTGTCTTTTTGCTTTCCTCTTTTTAACAAAACCCGGAGAAGTAAGGATATAATCCTCATCCCTCTCAGATTCTCCAGTTCTAACCGTCTTCTCTATTCGCTCAAAACGAGGATTCCCGCGACTATCATAGACCTTTTTCATTCCTGGAGGAGGAGGATTATCGTCCTCAGAAGATGAACCATCGTCACCAGAACCTCCTTCTTCTTCAGAAGATGAACTACTATCATCCGCTTGTCTCCTCGGCTCATCTACCTTTCCTTTGCTTTTGTCAGTCGCAACAGTACCTGACTGACTCGCAGGATCGCCATCTCCACCTGCACTACCACCTGTTTCAACAACCACAGCACCACCATCACCACATGCACCAATACGAGTATCAGGATCGACAAACTCTCCCTGAACTTCTTCAGCAGCAACATTAACATCAACATCAACACGTGCTGCAGCACTAGAACTGCCAGCAGACTTCCTTGTTGCTTTGATTCCATGTTTAGCCCCGAGCTGCGTGTCAGCCAAAGCGATCAACCTTGGCTCTTCATTATCAGAATCGCTCGCGTCTCGACGCCATCTGTTGTTCTGCGGTGCCTCGTAATCGGGAATATCAAGATGACCAATAAGTTTCCTAATTGGGTCTGATTCCTTATAGGTGGCCATAGACTTGAATATCAGCAGAGTACGCTCATTCATTGGATTAATAGGTAGAACATCTGCTTCAGCCTTTGGAAGATCAGGAATCTGATCATCAATCATCATCTGCAGAAATCTGGGATATAGCCAGAATTTGGTAGATGTTCGCTGTGTTGCTGATGGGAGTGGCCTTCGAGCGTTTTCCTTCAGATTGTCGAAGATATAGCGAGATATGTTGAACGACTTGTTCAGAATCAGAGCCGTAAACAATCCAGTCAAATCGATCGGTGACAGATCATATCCAGAACGCTTGTTGCTCAGGCAATGAATAAGGATATGCAACAAGAGCTTGTATCGAAGCGGCATATACTTCTTGTTGATCTGATTGGCAAGAACGTCGTCGCTGTACCGCAGCCTCATCAGTAACCCCCGCTGACATTGTAAATCTATAGAAGTAGGATCTTCTGGTTGATCTCCAAGCTGTAGACGTTCTCTGATAGTGTTTTCTGTAATAACCACGGGTTTTTCAGCAACTGATGCCCTGATCACTTCCTTATTCTCCACCGTTTCAATAACAGCTGAACTCCAAAACTCCTTGATGTGCGACTGATAGGCAATGTGCTGTGTTGTGATAGCATAATTGATACGAGCACGATGAAGGTACTCCATAATTCAAGTAAACTCCGGACTGATCTTGCCTTCCGGTTGTAAATAAGCAGCCATGTTATGTCTAGATTCAGACATAGATTCAACCTCAGTTTTCTCCTTCTTTGTTGGCTTTGCCCATTCCTTTCTCACTTTCAGTGCCATTTCTGTTCATCAAACATAGACACGTAATAAGAAAAAGTCAAACAGTCAACAAGGAATTCCACACTTAGAAAATTTTCAATTTCTTGGAAAAATTCTAAGTGTTGAACCTTCGAAGGATACCAATCACCCATCGAAGGATTGAAACATGGCTCGAAGGATGATAGATGGTTCGAACGATGTCACTTTCCTCGAAGGATGACAACCTTATCGAAAGATCATCTTTCGAAGAATCAAGAATTTGAAAGATGTCTTGATCATTCGAAGGTTTGATCAAATCGAAGGATGATCCTTCGTGAAATCTAACATCTTTCGAGTCTCAGATCGAAAGATGTTGTGCAGCACATCTATCGAGGTGAGAGTCAACATCCTTCGTGTTGACCTCCGGTAGCACTGTTCATCGGTGAAATTCCGGTGGTCAATTTTAAGTTATTTCCGGTGATGGTTTTAAAAGGGTTTTAACTTTGTTTTATACCAGATACAAACAACATCAATAACCATTTAAAACATCAACATTTAGACCCAAACCGGACACTAATCCACCCCGGATACACTGATTTAAACCAAAAACCACACACCATGACTCTGTTTTAACCCAACCCAAACCCTAGACACCATGACTCTGTTTTAAACCAAACCCACAATTTTGACATCAAGATTTAATCCAAAACTGTGTCATGAACATTATAATTATCAGAAACTTATCATTATCATGTTTTGCACATTATATTCACCATATATCATCCTAGGTTTTCATAAACTGAAAAGAAGAACAATAATGCAAAAAGTAACATGATCAAATGAAATGTTTATGATGTGTTTGTTTAAGGATTCAGGATTATCCTACCAAAGGTTGTATAAAAATCCTGATACTTCAACTGATTTTGAAAAATTTGGCAGAGATTCGTGATGATGAGAGGTTTTTGAGAGATGAATTTTGAAACAGTTGTGAACAAATGAAGAAGATGACCCTTTATATACCCTGACCTCGAAAGTCCAACCGTCTCGAAGGATAGATGACCCTTCGAAAGATGTAAAGGTGTCTCGAAAGATCACCTTTGGGTCGAAGGATCCCTACTTTGATCGAAGGATACCAGATATTTGAAAGATCTGGATCGAAGGATACCAGATATTTGTTGTTATCCTTCGAAAAATATCTTTCGAACTAAGCCATCTTTCAAAAGGATCTGATCAACTCGAAAGATCAATTTGGTCAAATCCTTCGTTGACCAAATCATCTTTCGACTGAGATGATTGACTTTCGTTGACTTTCATTGACCATCTGATCTTTCGAGGGCCATTGCTTCCTCGAAGGATCAGATTTCCACCAACACTTTGGATTTTTGGGAATTTTCAATTTAAACCCTTCAAATTTTGGAGGTTTTTTTTTCAGAAATGACCATTTTGAAAAGTTGTCCGTTATGAAGTTTTGCAAAGGTTAGTTTTATGAAGTATATCGGCTTGTCAGGTATCGGATCGAGCACCAACATCAGTTAATCAAAAATAATATTAAATGGAAAATCTTTTTGGATTTTGAGGTTTGATAAAATGAAAGGCAACAATTTTAATATCCTTTGAATGTTATCAAACGACATCACCGCTAATGTCGTGCTGATATGCACCAAACGAAAAAACTGTTTAAAACAAAGCAGTAAATAAATATGTACAACACAACAATATTTTTGCGAGTTTCTGGCGAAGAGAATCATACCAGCTTGCGGTCTTTTGTCAAAACACATTTCCTTTTAAAATTCTTTTACAGAAGTTGATAAGTATTCTACCACAATTACCGATATTGTTATCCACTTAAACTCAACAATCAAGTGTAATCATAATACAATGAGATACGTTTAAGGTATGATTTATACTTACCGATCGGTGTTCATCCACTCACGACACATTCCCGTATCAAGGTATGCACGAGAGTTCATCATACTGGGGAGTATACCATTTATCATCCGTTTTTAACGTATATATATACAATGTGAACAAGTCACTTATTTGAGTTGAAAACAAGCCCTATGTGATAGAATCACTTATTGATGAGGAACTTGATTTTCGATGCATGAGGGCACAGGAGCAAGTCCGTGAACAGGTCAGTACTTCCGTACAGCAGAGAGACGAACTTGACTCCCGGATAATTGTGATATTTTATCACTTATTTTGTATGGACATGTGATTGTTTATCACTTATTGAGGTCGAATGCAGTATGAAATATGTACACGTATGTATGGTATCATGGAAGAACTTAGACTTTGTCTTTTATAGAAACAACCATGATACCCAGATGATAAACAGCATAAACCCCGAATATCTCAGAACCTCGGCAATCTATCAAACGAAATTTCGGTACCAAGACCATATGCCAATGAGCGGTTCCCACGCGGTTTTCAGTTCGTTATGTTTATATCTCCTGCATACTTTAAAATGATCGTGAGTCTACCGGTACATCATTAGTAGAACTACCTATCATTTTCTTTTTCTTTTGATTTCTAGAAACATGTTTCAACCGACCTCTGATGTAATATCACTTTCTCTTATATTACCAAGAAACTCATTTTTGTTTTTCTATTGTTTTTGTGTTTTTCTGAATTTTCTCCCCCTTAAATGCAGAAAGTAAATAAATTAAAGACATATTTTTGTATTTTTGTGGTTTTTCAATGTTTTTGAATTTTTCTTGAAACTTTCTCCCCCTAAAATTCAAAAATAAGGTAAAGTAAAAATATTTTTGGATTTTTGGTTTTTAGAAAAATATTTACAAAAACGATTTCCTGATGTCGGTTACTCTTGCTTCACCTTAATGCCGTTTACCAAAAGTAAATAATCAAATCTTGATTTATCAAATGCTTTGGTAAAAAGGTCAGCACGTTGGTGGTCGGTATGAATATGAACCACATCGATAAGTCTCTTTTCAAAACAATCACGTATGAAGTGATATTTAATATCGATGTGCTTCGTTTTCGAGTGCTGTACAGGATTTCTAGTGATCTGTAAAGCAGCTTCATTATCAACATAAATAGGAGTAGTTAGGAATTCAAAACCGTAGTCCCGCATCTGTTGTTGGATCCATAGAACCTGGGAGCAGCAACTAGATGCAGCAATGTATTCCGCTTCACATGTAGATGTAGCCACACATGTCTGCTTCTTGCATTGCCAAGTGACTAGGCGATTGCCTAAGAACTGACATCCTGCTGTAGTTGATTTGCCATCTTTCTTGCAGCCGCCGAAATCAGAATCACTGTAAGCCTTGAGATCGAAGTTATCATCCTTAGGGTACCATAACCCGGTGTCAGGGCAACCCTTCAGATAACGGAAAATCCTTTTGACAGCAGCATAGTGAGAGACCTTCGGATTCGCTTGATACCTAGCGAGAAGACAAGTTGGATACATAATGTCGGGTCTTGATGCGGTGAGATACATTAAGGATCCAATCATAGCACGATAAAGTGAAGAGTCTACAGCATCCCCTTCTTCATCCGGAGTAATCCCGTGATTCTGCGGAAGAGGAGTAGAAATTGGCTTGGAATCGGACATCTGGAACCGGCTCAAGATGTCTCCGACGTACTTGGTTTGATGGATAAAAATTCCAGATTCGGACTGATTAACTTGCAAACCCAAGAAGAACGTCATTTCACCCATCGCACTCATCTCGAATCGATCTTGCATCACCTTTTCAAATTCCTTGCATAACTTATCATCGGTAGAACCAAAGATAATATCATCGACATACACTTGTACCAACAGAAGATCTTCACCTTTTTCTTTGATGAAGAGGGTACAGTCGATCAAACCCCGTCTAAACCCATTGCTCAGCAGGTAGGTAGACAGTGTCTCATACCAGGCCCGAGGTGCTTGATGAAGACCATATAATGCCTTGTTAAGTAGTAAAACCTTGTCAGGATGTAATGGATCTTCAAACCCCGGTGGTTGCTCGACATATACTTCCTCTTCGACTACTCCGTGTAGAAAAGCACTTTTAACATCCATCTGGTACACCTTGAATTTCTTGAAGGATGTGTAGGCTAGAAAGATTCTAATAGCCTCCAGACGAGCAACAGGTGCATACACTTCATTGTAGTCAATACCTTCAATCTGACTGAAGCCTTGAACAACTAACCTTGCTTTGTTTCGGACAACAATCCCACGGTCGTCCTTTTTGCACTTAAACACCCAGCGAGTTCCGATCTTCTTGTAGTTGTCGGGCCTATCAACCAATTTCCATACGCCCAACTTTTCAAACTGCTGAAGTTCTTCTTGCATGGCTTCCACCCAGGAATCATCTTTCAATGCCTCCTTCCAAGATCTAGGCTCTTCTTGGCTAACATAGCAGGCGAAAGACCAATCATTTTGTTGTCCCGATTCTCGTATCTCAGCATACAAGCCAGCATTTTCGTTATTTCTGATTTGATTCCTTGTCCTTACACCACTGAGAACATCACCTATAATATTCTGCTGAGGATGAATGTTATGAATTCGGGTTTCAGAAACTGGAGGAACTTCAACATTTGACCTCAAGTTATTGATATTTAAATTCCCGATATCATTCTGAAGCTGTTGAGTTGTAGAAGATGATGCATTTTCTTCTTGGATAATTGGCGCAGACACTGGATCCGTTGCTTCTGAAGTACCTTGAACCGGACGCAGTGCTTCACCATCATTTGCATCAACATACTCCTCATCTTCCGATGACAAATTGTAATCGACAGCATCATTAAACACCTCATTTGAAGCGAGATTGTTGACAGAAGAAGATGTTTGTGAGTCAACAATGATTGGACGAGCCAACTGAGAGCCAGTCGCATTCTCGCTTTCAGACAACATTTGAGCAATTGCATTGTCATCATCAAATGTCGGCAGATTAAATGAGTCGAAAAGACCATCATAATCGAACATCCATGGATCTCCAGAAGGCTTCGGAGGATTAGAATATCTTTGAACTCTTACTTCACCCCATTCTTCAATCCTTTTGGTAGTCAGGTTCCATACTCGCAAATTAGGAGTAGCATACCCAAGGAAGTAACCTTCGATAGCTTTGGCACCAAACTTCCCGTCAGGCTCAATCATGGTACATGGTGCACCAAAAGGTTCTAGATATTCCAAGTCAGGAGTCTTCTTGTGTAGGAGTTCGAAGCATGTTTTGCCATGTCTTTTCACTGTGAGAACCCTGATTAACGTGTAGCAAGCCGAGGCAACAGCTTCAGTCCAGAATCGAACTGGAAGCTGAGACTCAACCAACATGGTTCTTGCAGTCTCAATTAAGGTTCTGTTCTTTCTTTCAGCGACTCCATTTTGTTGTGGCGTGTACCGAGAGCTGTATTCATGAAGGATTCCTTTTGCAGTGCAAAATTCATCCATAACCCTGTTTTTGAACTCGGTTCCGTTGTCGCTTCGAATTCGCCTCACCTTTAAATTATAAAGATTTTCCAACAAGGTGATCAAATTCTTTAGAATTTCTGGAGTCTCACTCTTGTGAACCATGAAGTCAACCCATGAAAATCTTGAATAGTCATCAGTAACTACCAAGCAGAAAACTTCCCCGTGCACACTCTTGTGTTTGACTGGGCCGAAAAGGTCCATATGCAGACGTTCGAGTGGCATGTTGACAGTGTTAACCTTTTTCAATGGATGTGATTTCTTGATTTGCTTCCCTTTCTGACACAGCACACAGACATCTTGAAGTTGAAAATTCTTCACATTGACACCTCTCACCAAATTGTTTTTGACAAGGTGATTCATTATTCTGAGGTGAATATGACCCATCCGTCTGTGCCAAGAGATCGTCTCCTTTTCAGTGGCTTTTGAAATAAAGCAAGTAACTTGTTTGGACTGAGTTATTGCTTGGCTCATATCAAGGACATACAAATCATTAACTCTTGGTGCTGATAAGAGAATCCATTCAGCGGGAATCTTGAATCCTGGCTTCAGCACATAACAACCGGCATCATCAAAATGCACGGTGAACTTCTTGTCGCAGATTTGAGAAACACTCAGGAGATTGTGATCCAACTGTTGCACATAATTGATTTTGTCGAAACTCACAATTCCATTTGAGATCATTCCCTCGCCGGTGATATACCCTCCTTTGTCTCCAGCAAACGCAACATATCCTCCTCTTCGCACATCGAAAAGAAGACGATAGTCGCCCGTCATGTGCCTGGAAGCCCCACTATCAACAATCCAAAGACTATTAATAGTTCCTCCTGGAGCCGCCTGCACATGCAACTAACATATCAGTTTGAGAGGGGGACCCAAGCCTTTGTGGACTTGGGTCGTCCTTGATCATCAAGGAAAGTGATTTCAATCACTTGATGATTAGGAAATAGAACCTCAGGTGCTCCCCCTGACTGAATTACCTGTTTTTGTTTCCAAGCTTGTTGTCCCTTACCAGTATTTGAATTAATTGTTTTTGCATTTACTGGTTTTACAGTTGTGGATTTAGCTTGTACAGGTTTTTCTTCTTTGACCTCTGATTTTAAGGCCTTCTCAATTACCTTTTGGTTCTTTTGTTTTAACTTCTTTTCCCTTTCTTTCAAGACACGTGGGTCTTGTTTCGGGGAAACATGTCGTTTTTGGTAATTGGTTTCTTGGGGAGCACTCGTTTTTCCCTTCAACTTTTGCAGGTATGGGCAGTATCTTACAATATGCCCAACTGTGCCACATTCAAAAGACATTCTCCGCTCTACAAACCTCGGAGAAACATGTTGATGACCAGACGGAGAACCAGACACTGAACTTTGTGATCTAGATGTGCTTGGACCTAAGTCACATCCATTGGTGTGTTGGGTATAATTGTTCTGATCATTTCGTTTTAAAATTCTAACTTGTTTTACAAAATCAATGTTAGATTTATTTTGAAATGTTTCAAGTTTGTCCGTACCCTTGGATCCAACAAAGTTCACTTTCTGTTCTCTTTTCTTAGTTGGAGCTCTTTTGTTTTGCACCTTTTGCTGTTGAACCTTAGGTTGCTCAACCTTAGATTGTTGAATTTTAGGTTGTGCAGCCTTAGGTTGAGTAGCCTTAGACTGTTCAGCTTTAGGTTGTTGAACCTTTGGTTGTTCAGTCTTAGGCTGCTGAACTTTAGGTGCTTGAACATTCTTGTTCTGAGCCTTCTTTCCCTGTACCTTACCCTTTCCGGAGTTGACTTGTTGTTTTCGCTCAATTGGTAGTTTTTGGTTCCCGTATTGTTTTCTAATTTGTTCACACGGAATTGGATCACATTGAGTGACTGTTACTTTTCCACCTTTGTTCCCCAAAAACTTATCAGTGCATCCTTCAAAAATTTGCTCAATTAAATCTTGATTTACATTTTTAATTGGAAAATCTTTGTTAGAATAAATTTTGCTATCTCCTTTGAGCGTATACAACAAGTTATTCCCTTCAGAGCTAACTACAAGGGATTCCATTGTTTTTGACATTTCAGTCTTACTCGGTTTCACTGGTGGATCACACAGAATGTGATTCTCGATAGGAATATCTGTTGTAACCGAGTCAGACTGTTGTTTCACAATTTCTTCAGATTCATCGTCCGAAGAATCAGCATCCTCAATAATGGGAGGACTCTGTTCCTTAACACACGATGTATCTGTCACGTTCTCAGATTCTGATTGACCTGAGGATGATGTACCAGTTGTGAACCCGAGGCCTGCTGCAAAGTCATCTAGACTGAGTGGCACAGTAGGTTCAAAACGGGGCATATCCTCGTCATTAGGCAATTTGGAATAATTGTGATTCATTGGGGGAGGGCATGATTTGTAACCAATACATTTTGCATCCCCCTTTTTCCTTTGGACATCAATAATGTGATCCAAAACATAGCGGGAATTGGAATAGCTTTCCAATTTCTGCTTGATTGTTTCACATTCGCATCGAGCTGTCGCTAACTCTACCATTTGTTTTTCAATTGTGTCAATTAGATTATTGTTTGCATGTTGTTTTCTCAAAACAGCCTTTTGTAATTCAGAAACATCATGTTTTAATGACGCAATTGTTGCTTTAAACTCCTTTTCATTTCTGGTTAAAAACAAGTTAGCTTCAGTTGCTTTAGAGAGATCTACAATCAATTCTTGATTGTGTTTGTGTGTGATTTCAAACTGAATTTCCTTTTCTGCATATTCTAAACACTTAGCACATTCAACAGACGCAGAAATAGAGTCAGAGTTAGAATCACATACCTGAGAGGTTTGACCTTCTACATGAGCCATAAAGGCTGTATGAAAAGAAAAAGATCCGTCTTCAGAGAAAAATTAAGAAAGCTTCTCGGAAGTTCCAGCAGATTTCTGGCAAAGAATAGATCTCCTCTTGCATAATGCTTCAGCGTCAGCCAAGAGCTCATCAACCTCCAAATCTAAAGCATCACTTGATAAATCACCAGCATCAAGTGATTCCCCATCCATGCTCCCACTGTAACCCGAGCTATCTTCATCTTCTGAAGATTCACCAGCAGACACGGGTTCTACAACTTTCTCAACCACTTTAGCATAACATGTTGTTCCACCATTTCCTCCTTCACCAAGCTGAAGATTCCAGTTGCAAATCTCATCAGCTTAAACCACTAACCCTCTGTGGGGATTAGTGTTTGTGGATCCAGATGTATTTCCTCCCACGGGAACTATTTGTCTGTCAGAATTGTTGTTCTGTTGTTGTTGAGGCTGTCTTTGATTCCTGAAAGGATTCTGATTGCCTTGCTTAGATGGCTTCTGACATTCCCGCTTGAAATGACCCTTTTCACCACAGTTGAAGCAGGTGACAGCATTCTTATCAAAACCATACTTGGTGTTGTTGTTGCTTTCCAAGTTGGTTCTCCCCGTCCTTTCCATGAACTCTTTTGCTCTTCGAATAGCACTAGCAAGAGCCCATTTGATATCCATCATCTCAAACTCTTCTTTATCCACTTGCTGATACTCTTCATTGGTTAGATTGATATTCCCAGTCTGACCTGCAACTAATCCACAATAAGCACTAACCAAGGTATTCAACATCTCCATATGCTCCTTGGCTATTCCGACAGTGACTTTGGAAAAGTTGGAAGTGTCTAATCTGATTGTGTTCGGATTAGAAGTGGCTTGAAAATTTGAAGAGTTTCCATAAAACCCTTGCTGTTGCGGTTGTTGCTGCTGAGCTCTGCTTGGGTCTAAGAAAGGCGGTGGTGTGAATTGCTGAGTTGTCTGTTGTTGTTGAGAAGAAGAATCTGGTCTTGAATACATCATTGTGTATGCCGAAGGATCAAAACGATTTGTTGTGGAAGATCCTGTGTTTGAGATGAAAGCTGTTTGAAGCTTAGCATGCTGAGAGGCTGGCTTTTCTCCACTAATACCACCTGCAATCCCAAAATACATCTCTGGATTCTGAGGAGTTATTGTTCTTTTTGCCTTTAGCTTTTCTTCAACATCTTTGTTCTCCAATTTCTGAATTAGCTCATAAACGGTGATTGTGTCCAGAACACCGTTTTCTTTGAGAATCTCGAGATAACCGCTCCATTTTGCTGGTAAGCCATCAGCAAATCTCTTCACCATTTCTTGTGGAGTGGCAGTGACTCTGAAGGCAAACATTTCACTCAACAGATGATGGAATCTTGTAGATAATTCTGCCAAACCCTCGTTCTCCATACACGTGAAACCTTCAAATTCTTTCTTCAGCAGCTCTTGCTTGATCTTCCTCGATTGAGCGTTTCCTTCACACCGTAACGTGAGCATATCCCACAAGCTTTTAGTAGTTGTACAGTAAACAAACTGGTGGTATATGTCTCTGTGAAGAGCCTGCGTGAGAATCATGAATGCTTTCTTTTCCAACTCAAATTTCTTCTTATCATCATCAGACATTGTGCTGTAAGTTTCTGGATTCGATCCTGCAACTTCCAACTCGTTTTCAAATGGAGTGAAGAAACACATCCATAGATCTTGACCTTGCCCCTGAACATAAGTTCTCAGCCTTTCTTTCCACCATCCCCAATCATTGATGTGATTAAGCTTTGGCGGTTTTGTGCTTGTACCAGTTTCACTGTCGTTCTGCATCATTGCTTGAATGCTGCTGCTTTGATTTGTGACCAATGCCCATTGATTTGCAGTTATCATTGCAGCTTGAGGTGGGGCAATAGCCTGCATCCATGCAGTTTTGTTGAACTCTGGCGCAGATTGCGTGGCTGATGATTGCGTAGCTGATGATTGTGGAGTCAAAGTTGTTGTAGTCCACGCGGATGGATCCCACTGACCGTTTGTTCCCATTTTATAAAAATTAATATATTAAGTGAAAATTGATTTAAAATTTGAAAAATTAATTTTCACAAACTATGTTAAAGTGTTGAAGAGAAACAAACAGCCGAAAGATCAAGGATCGAAAGACCTGAAAAAAAAAACACAACTGAAAAACACAACTGTTAATCTTAAACAAATAAGGATCGAAGGATAAACACTTGTTCGAAAGATAGACACTAGTTCGAAGGAAAGACACTTGTTCGAAGGATCAACAGTGTTCGAAAGATCACTGTTGAGTTTCGAACAATAACTTCGAAAGATTCTCCTACACGAAGGATCCTTATCTTTCGAAATGTAACAGTAGCTCGAACGATGTATCTTTCGAAAAGATTCCTTGGCTCGAAAGATTACTCACTAACTTCGAAAGATGTTCGAAGGATGGGTATCTGTCGAACCTCCTTGATCGAAAGATGATCTTTCGACTTCGAAAGGTATCTTTCGATGAGATCTGACACAAATGACACAAAGTGACAGGTTGGTGAAAAGGTGATGTGGTTGGTGAACCAACTTTCGGCAGAAGGGATGTTCTGAAACCAACTTTTCACCAACTTCAGATTTGACTTTTTGAAATATTGCCCAAAAAGGAAGGCTTCTTATCCAGAACCCAGTACCGGAGTTTAGCCGGAATCTTGGCCGGAAATAACCAAACTCTTTTAGAACAAGATTTCAAGTTACCCAAACCTTCCCTTAACACACCCGGTTAGTTTCGAACACGTTTTTAAGGCTAAAAATGCAAGAAACACACTAAAAACGGGTGCTAAACCAAGTGAGTTTTGTCCAAACACTTCCAAAGTCTTGCACAAACCCGGTTTTTAACAAGGAAAAGAGCCACGGCTCTGATACCACTTGTAGGTCCCTCGGAGGTTGAGGATAAACCTATTCCTTGTTATGTTTAACACTCTAGCAAGTGCGGAATCCAAGCTAGAGTGCAAACCGATAGTTTAGATGAAAGCACAAGTTACAAAGAGAAAGAGTAGACAAGCAATATATCAAAGTTTTCTCTTGTATTTCAGTGGACACGGTTACAGCCCTTGACCAAACTGAAATGCTCTCTACAAGACCTTGGTTCACTCACATGCACTAGCAACAACACTTGTAAAGACTTCTGTGAACTGAACCCATACATGGGTATATATACCCGAAACAGACTACATGCTCGAAGGATATGATAATCTGGTCGAAGGATTATCTATCGACCAGAATATCTACCGAAGGATTCCGAAGGATCCATACATACCTCGAAGGATGATATATCCTTCGAGGTCCATATGTATCCATCGAAGGCTATCTTTCGAGGTCATCGAAGGATACAAAACATCCTTCGATGACATCCTTCGAAGCACACATAACTTACCACTAAGTGTTGACTGTTTGGCCAAGTCAAACCAGGAGGATGGTTGACTTGGTCAAACATACAGTCAAACACATATACACACCAAACACAAGACGTAAACAAGACTAACAAAAGACATCGTTTTATACATTACAAAATACAGACAAAGTACAGACACAAGTGCACCAACAGACATTATTACGGTGATCGGCGAAGTTACTTGACGTCGTGCTAGCGAAATTATTTGCCAGCGAATTTGATCAGCTAGCATAATTAACCAGCAAAATTAATCTGACCAGCGAAATTAAGCTAGCATAATTAACCAGCGAATTTGATCAGCTAGCATATTTATTCCAGCGAATTTAAAAACCAGCATAATTATAATTCCTCTACCAGCATAATTATAACTACTCTATCAGCATATTTAACTTGGTTTGACAGATAGCGTGACACGGTGAAATTAACTTGGTTTGCCAGCAAAATTAAAAGGTGGAGTGGAGGAACTAGATACGCATAGAGGAATTAACGTTTTCGTGAATAGAAAGTGATCCGTAGCTCATTTGACTAAACCGTTTGCACGGTTGGGCTCGTTGGATTTTTAGGGGACAAAAAAACAGTTTTCGGAATTGGGTTTTCGACATTATATATCGTTGGATTCGTTTTTTTGAGATGATTCTAACGGTATAATTTGGTAAAAACAGTTTTCGGAAAAATTTTGTACGGTTTTATCAGTACGGTTACGGTAAAACTTGTTTTAAGATGGTTAAAATGGATAAGTCAGTGAGACTGTTAAGAATTGGCCAAAGCTTAGAAACGTCAAAGAATATGTTGTCTGGAAGGAGGAGTTTGAAGCAGTTGTGAAGAGTGAAGATACCAGAATGTGGTATTGTATGATAGATGGATATGTTGTTCCTACACGTCGTGTCGAAGGTAGGGTTATAATGATGTCTTATGACAAGATGGATGAATCTGAGAGACAGGTGGTTGATGCGGAGAAGAAAGCTTTAGCTGCAATAAAAATATCCTTACCTGATGGCATCAAGCATACCTTTACGAAGTACACTAATTCAAAGGATATGTGGGATGCATTAGAAAAGCGATATCAGGGAAATGCAGATGTTGTGGTAGAAGAGAAGAAGAAAGCTTTTGAGAAGAAGGCTGCAGAAGTTTCAAAGTGCATGAATGGTGTGAACGAACTTATAACAGAGGTGAAGGTAACATCAGAACCTGTAAGTCATACGTGTCATAATTGCACTGAACTACAGGGTAAAGTTAACAGACTATCGGAGCAAAACAAAATCCTGTTAGCTGAATTAGAAAACTTAAAAGAGTCAAATGTTCTTTTGATTAAAAGAGAGTCAAATTGTTTAGATAAACTCAAATCAAATGAACAAGAAATCAGCAGTTTAACAAGCAAAGTCAATGAACTGTTACAGATCATTGATTTGGCTAGTGAAACTGTAAAGGATAAAAATAATGAATTTTCTGATAAATGCAGGGAATTGGCCATTGCACAAGACCAAATTGTTGAACTTAAAGGAAAGTTAGACAAGTTTGGAAACTCTTCATTAGTTAGGACTCAAATTCAAGCAAGTTTGAAAAAGAGTAATGATAAAAAGGGTTTGGGGTTTAGCAAAGCCTCGTCTTCTAAAAATCAAGACTACACTTTTTTACCTGATGAAAATGAGTTAATTGATTTTGTGCCTACTACACCAGCTGTAGTGGATCCGATAGCTGTGGACTTGCCAAGTAGTCCAGTTTCTTTGAAAGAATCTGTTGAGTCTATCAGTACACCTCATAAATCGGATGAGGATACTGGAGACGAAAAGAAGAAAACGTTTAAAAAGAGATTTAAGAAAAAGAGAAATTACAAGACAAAATCTTGTTTTAAATGTCACAACAAAGCGCACTTGGCGAGTTGTTGTCCATTGAAGAAAAATAAAGAAAAAGTTGATGAGGTTAAGGATGGGAACAGGGTTGGTTTGAATAATAATGTTCAACAACATTGTCAATATAATCAACCAAGATTTCAATCTAAAACTTCAACATCAAGAAGATTTGATAGACCAAGAAGCAATTCTACACATTTTAGTCATTTTAATGGTAAATCAAATCAGTTTCAAAGTCAAAATAGAAATTTTGGATATCAAAATCGACACCATACTTTTGGAAATCGAAATTTTCAAAGAAGAAACGAACATAGGGGTTTTAATAACTCGAATGTTCAACAACATCCAAAATTTCCAAAAATCATGGTATAATAATGGGCGAAGAAGGTATCAAGATAATAATTTTCAAAGGTTGGAAAATCCGAGATTTTCTTGGAACTCTCGTGATCAAAGACCTAGTGGAAGTTATAAATCTTGTTCAACAACGAGTACAACATCCAAGACACCAGTAAGGTGTGATGGATATTGGTTAGAAGCATCTTATACGGATTTACATGGTCGACCCAAAACCGGTCAGGTTTGGGTTGTTAAGTCTAACTAAGTTGTTGAATGTTTGCAGGATGACCAAGAAGGACTGTTGATGTGTTCAACAGTGGTTGTTGCTGTAAAGTGTCTGAGGTGAATAGTAGGTTAACATGGGTAACAAACTATTTACTTTGGTGATTGATTGATGATTTATTGGTGAAAAACTTATTGTCAGATTGAAGTGGGAATCTATTTGTGTTTGTAAATTTGTGTTTTCAAAACTTACTCCATAAAAACAAAAATTTAGGGGGAGAAATCACCCTAAGCCAAAAAGAGTTTAGTTAGTGCGTATGTTTAGGGGGAGTAAGTTATAAATTAAAAAAATCAAAAATACAAAAACATTAAAAAAATCAAAAACATAAAAAAAATAGAAAATTAAAAAATGAGTTATCACTGTGTGAAAAGGAAGAAATGATAGTACATCAGCAAGTTAGACTGTCACATTGAAATTGAACCTAAATTGCTTAAGTGTGATAGCAGCTTCATCATACGATGTACCAGTAGGCAAAAAGCATGAAATAATCAACTTACCAAAGTGATATAAACCTAAATGAACTGAATATGAATGGGGAACACATCAGTGGTGTATGGTTTAATGACCTTAAATCTTGCGTTGATAGATTGCCAAAATCTGAGGTTTTGGGTCTTTATACTATTATTTCATCCGGGGATATCAGGGGTGTCCTTCTGCTGCATCCAGATACATGCTGACCTAGACACACCCAGGATATCTTAAAAGAGCTAAATATGCCAAAACCTTAAAAATGAAGAAGCTCTCATAGAGAGTCATTCAAAAAATGCAAAATGCATAATTCGTACAAAAAAATGGTATTTGTCTTAGCCCTCGATAAGATATTTTGGTCTCTCTGCTGTACGGAAGTACTGACCTGTTCACCAATTATATATCGTTGTAAAACAAAACGGATGAATTCAGTATACTCACCTACTACGATGAATCTTTGTGCATACCTTGATCGCGGGGGTATATCCTGAAGTGGGACACACTAGTATATCAGTATTAAAATTACCTTAACGTATCATACGGTAATGGTACTTGAAATGTTCATGCATTTTGTTTAAGAGGACAAACATACCGGTAATCGTCTTGGGCTGCTTTTCACGAAAAATTAAATAAAGAATTATCTAATAGTGTGAAACAATTTGATTGTGCTGATATGATCTTCTTACCGGTGATTCTCACAAAAATAGAGTGTTTATTGCTTTTGTAAATAGTTTACTGCTTTCTTAAAATATCAAAAATAAAAAAAAAAATATTATCTTCTTAAAAGACTTCCATTTTGAACTGACAGGTAGTTGTTTTTGCATGATAAGATAAAATATTGGTTTATCTTTAAATGTGAAAAAGACTAATGGTTTTTCGAGATACTTGCTTGTGTTTCTAAACAGATTGATGCAGTTATCAAAATGAAGTGAAGAATACAAGTAAAGTGCAGATTGAGAGTGAAGTGAAGAGCATGTGAAGATGCATGGTAGGATCCTTCTACTACATTGCAGAAAGAGGAAGACATATGAAGAGTTGGAGTTTACTTGCTTAACCAAGGATTGCTAGCTAACTGCTCTACAAAGGAATTAAAGTTTTGGAGATTGGAAGCATCAGCTAAGGGGGAGTCTGTTGATGTCAGAAACTGTGTAGCTGACGCTATCCAAAGACCAAAAGAACACAAGATGTTTGAAGACGAAGTTACACTATGAAGCTATTGTCAAGGGGGAGTTTGTTGGTGCATATTCTGTGACAACAGCTTAATAGTTTGATTATTTAGTCTTTGGATATGTTGTATTGGGCTTAGCTTATTGGTTAGTGAGTTTATTGTTGTAATGGGCTTGGAAAATGGCCTAGTCCATGTAGGAAGCCCAGTTCACAAACATGTGGTATATAAACATGTTTTTGTGATTAGGGTTTTAGTAGTGAGAGAGTTTTAGAGAGAGAAAACGTAGAGAGAGAGAGAAAAACGTTTTTGAGTTAGGCAATATCACAGAGATAGGCTGTGAGGTTATGTAGGTCTTGAATTGATTGTAAACTACAAGTTGGATAATTAATAGAAGACCGTTTGATTGTGAATTCTGTTTTCTACTCGTTTCTGTAACAAATCTGATCTAGGGGATTCCGCACTCTAGGTTAGATATACAATTCTGTGAAGATCCATACATCAAACTTCAGCGAAGATCATGTTCTTAGCAAAATGTCACTCGATCGGACAGTAGTTCGATCGGGTGGCATTCCTAGTGCATCGAACATGTTGAAAAATCGATTAAGTGTTGAAGTCAAGTATCTCATAATCCGAAGAGTAATTCAATCGGATGGTAGTCCGATCGGATAGCAGTTCGTTCAATACTCAAACTTCAAATAAGTTGGTTAAGTGTGGGACAACGCCTTGTCCTGGTCGGCCTGTTCGTTTCGCACTTAGTCGTTTGGATTGTTCGTCGTTTTATCGAGGTATTTTGATAACAAGTCAAATACAGGAACCTCGTCATTACTTGGTTCTCCTGATCGAACAGGAATCACCCAAATCCGATTAGTGAATGGTTTGGGATGGTGTTTAATGTTTAACCCGAAATCGGTGAACCTCGTGGATAGAATCCGGATCTTGGGCCACGCAACCACCGGAATGATTAGTAAGTCGGCACAAGCTCCGTTTCTATCGGTTTTGAAGGCATTGAGTGTAAAAGAGTTGAAAGAAAGTTTGGAAACCATCTTTCAATCCCTTTCACCATGAATATGTTTAGATCTATGAAAGATCTTTGTTTGTTTATGTGAAAATCAGTTAGATCCAATTTATTCTTGGTGGATTGAGGCCAAAACCTGAAGTTCTTCAAGAACACATGATGACGTCATCCTAGAATACCTTGAATCTTGATGATTTCATGGTAAAAAGTTAAGATTTAAAAGATAGAAAGGTGTGGGAGTGCGTGTAGATCAAGAAAGTACAAGATTTAGGACGAGATCTTACCGGAATCGAGAGAAATCTAAAGAAAAGTGAGGAACACGAGCTGGTCGGACGTCACTTGGCAAAAGTAGTAAGTTGGAGAGTGACAAGTATTTATAAGGTTCCAAAAGAGGAAATGGCCGGCCGATCGGCTGGGCAGCCTGATCGGACAGCCTGTCTGATCGAACGGCAGTCCGATCGGCCGGCTGGTCGATCGGCTGGCAGCCGGATCGATCAGTTGCCTGATTTGAGTGTTCGGTGCGACGACTTTTAATATTTCGATTTCGGTTGCGAGTGATGCGAATGAGATAGAGTTTCCTATTCAAATTACTTTTTAATCCTAACTACTCATATCGAGCACTGTCTCTTCTCCACTAATTATCATACTATATATACATATAAGCATCCTTGTTTTATATTTGTTCAGTGTTTGCGATTCGATTGTGATTGAGTTTGATTGCATTTTGATTGCGATTCGATTGATTACCACATACAACATAAATAAACATGCACAAGTAACACGTAAGGCACACACACACGTATAACAATAACCAAAAATGCGATATTCGAGTTGCGAGCGCGATTGCAATAAGCGATAAATAGCGATTAACATCGAATAATAGTGAGACTTTGATTATTCGCAGATACTCCACATATTACAACTAACGTAAGACATAAAATAGACTAACTACAGTCAAAGAAGTCAAAACAGGAACTGAGCAAGGAGTAACAGATCGCAATTAGCGATCTTTTCTTCCTTTGACTTCAATCTTGACTTTGACTTTGACTTTCAAAACACGGTGTTTTACAGCCTCCCCTTGTTTAGGGAATTTTGTCCCGAAATTAGGCTGAAGCCGTAACAAACAACTGCGGGTACTTTGCCTTCATGTCGCTTTCGAGTTCTCAAGTGAACTCTGCGCCTCGTTTGCCTTCCCATCTGTAACACCTCGAAAAATTTCGTCCAATAATGTCTTGACACGTGTCATAAGGTTCCGGTATGTGAAAACATACTTTAGAGGGACTAAAAGTGACAAACAGTGAAAACTATGGAACGTAAGGGTCCAAAGTGTCAACAATGGATAATTAGTCTCTATGATAACCCCACATAATGTTTATAACCTTAAACGGATGGTTCATGGATCATACGACGCGGAAATTGCACAAAAGTGAAGTATTACAAACTATAGGGGCCAAAAGTGTCAACATGTTGAATTTATGCCTCTGAGTGAACTTTTGGCAGACCCGAAGCTTTGTAAAGCTAAAATATACTCACTAGAATATGTGGTAAAAATTTCATGAAGTTTCGTCAACGTATGAGAAAGTTATGGCCAAAACCGTACTTGAAGGACTAAAAGCGTCAACGTCGAATTTCAGGGCTTTTCGGTTGAGCGCAAAATGTTCCGAGGACATTTCCATGTTGGTAAAAGTCCTAAGATTCTTAGAAACCAAGTTTGGGGGTTTACGGGTCGAGAAAAGTAGCCGAACATCGCGTGCAAGTTCAGGGGCCAAAGCTGTCAAAGATTGAAACTTGTTTGGCTGAACAGGGGGTCAGGCGACCCGCCTGGACTGACCCAAGCGGGCCGCGTGGGGCTGCCAGCGACAGAAATTTCGATTTGGGTTGATTTGGGTCCGAAATTTAGTTGAATACAGCTGGTTCTTGCCTCCAAAAGCTCCAATTAAAAGCCATGCATGGCTATGACTACAGTAACCCTCATTTTTCAGCTTTAAATCAGATCTTCACCTCATTCTTGGGCATTTTCATAGTAACCAAAAAGCTCTCATTGCAAGAATCTTCAAGGCAGACTTCCTGGAGCTAATCTGATCATCAAGACCGATTCCTAGTGTTCACTAAGCACCTATAGGACCTTTGTAAGCTTCCAATTCGTTCTCTAATCCGTTCTTGCTTTGATTATTGCTAAAAGTCAAACTGTTTGTTCATAAGCTTTGACTTTCTGATTAAACGGATTTCTCTCAGTCATTTCCCGAATTGAAACCTGATATATGTTGGTATTCATGTGGGAAACAAACCCTCTAAAGGGTATTATCTGAATCCCACTACATGCATACTAATTGTCGAGTCAAACGTGATTCTAAAAAGTCAACAGAAGTGATTTTTGAGAAAAATAACTTAAATGGTAAAATAAATGACATGCAATCTGTTTGATCTTCATAGATAGCTTTATTATGAATATAAGAATGTATTTTACCACGATCAACTCGACAATCTATAGTATAGACACGAATCGGAACCGAAAGTCTTGTAAAACGATTATTTCGTAGACTATCGATTCGGATTCACACATGCATGTTCGAGATCTGTATTGGAGAGTATTTTTGACTATTTTTATTTTTAGTTAAACTTTCTGGAATTTTCGTTGATTAAGTCTATGCTTAGCCGATTCGAATGCATGTTTCCGATTTATGCATAAAGTTGACTATTTTGCCCTTTTTGATATAAAACGTGATTTTTGGAAAAGTGAAAGAGTAGAAATCTTTATTTTTAATATATAAACTTGCACCGAAAATTTCGGATCAGTTGGTGGTCCAGATTGTGAGTTATGGCCATTAGCGTAAAACTACATTATAAATTTACATAATCGGTCCTTTTCGCGTATAACCTATTTCTGGCCACGTTTTGATGCAAAACTTTTTACCAACTGATGTATTATAATATTCTGGGAATTTTGATGATTTTTTAATTAATTTTTGGCTGAACGGATCCTAGATCGCCTAGTTATTTCGGGTTATGTCGGTTTTGACCGTTTAAGCCATAAAATGAGTTTTACACATTCTTTTGACCCGAAACCTTTTTCTACTGATTTTATAAGTTAAATAAATTATTTTAAGTATTCTGGAAATATAAAAATCTCAGATTTATTGTGAAAACCCGAAAACGCCCTTAAATCGCATTTTTAGCGTTTTTAACGCATAATAGGCGTTATACTCATTTTAAACATATAAGACCCATACCTACTGATGTAATTAGTGTATTTTTATAAAATAACAGTAAGTATAAATATTTGAACTCAGAGTTCCAGTTTTGGCATTTTTAGCCCTTGGGAAATTACAAAAATACCCCTACGGTGCATAGTTTGATTTTAAATGTTAAGTTTGGTATTTGGGTCATACCCTACTGCTATAATATGTTAAATGAAGTATATTTACTGTATAAACCAGACCCGAAACTCAGATTTCAAATTTGACTCTTTTATAATCTTTTAAATGACCAAAATGCCCTTATAAGGCATAAACTGAGTTTAAAATTATTCCGGGCAATATAGAACATAACTTACTGATATTATATCATATTTAAAGCATATTACCTCAGGGAACTTGCATTTGACTTATTTGACTACCCGTAATGCCCTTTTTGCGTTCGGTTCGGGTTACGTAACTAGTTTGCGTAAATTGACCGAAACGGGTCAAACGTTATCATTTTTTTTTCTCAAAATCCAGAATGTATTTAATATACCCATATTATACAAGTATTCAAACTTGTCGGGTCTAAATCACGTTCTATCCGGTCTTCGCTTAATCGTGCGCTTGAACCGCATGTTTCCTTAAAACTAACCGGTCTAAGCTTAGGCTTAATTAAAGACCCGTTAGTATTCTAATTGGTTATTTATACCATCGTTCCAGACTAGAGCCTTCCGGTAAATTGTACCTACGCTTACTTAAGTGAATACGGCTGAGTTATTATAATTCTTGCTATTTAAGACAGGAGCTAGCTCAGGTAGATACTCTTAACTTATTTTCCCTATTACGGGCTTGGGATACGGTAATATAAATACCGCATGGTCAGGTATGGGATTCGAAGACCAATGTGTCGGGAAATCCAAATAACCTGTTTTAATTCGTATTGCTTGACTGAAACATTGGGGGTTAATGCGACCGTGTCCTGGATATCCTTGACTCATTAATTGCAAATGGCCACGACCTAAGCACGGGGTGTAGGCATACACCTGACAGATGCTTTATGCTTATTATTTGATTATACCCAATATGGGATTCCCAATAAGGGAATAGTGGTGTGTCGGTTAATCTTGAACCGGCATAGGACCGGGCCCCGTATGTAGAGCAAGTTATGTAAAACTGATAACATGAGATATAGTTTGTCCCAAGTATAAAAGATTAATCTTGCCTTGTGCATCTTAATCAAGTGTCAAAATAGTTTTGTGCCTTGTGCGCCTAAACCAATTTTCATAAACTCTTTTCAAATGAGTCAGTTGAGTGTATTTACCAGTGAAAACTGACGTATTTTCCAAAGTCTAAGTGACAGGTACAAGTACGTAATAGGCTGGAAGCTGCTCAGGGCGTTAATAAGGAATCTTGCAAATTCTAGGCGTCTAAAGTCTGTTGAACAATACTTAATTTTTAAGATCCGCCTGTGGATCCTCTACTTTCCGTTGTAATACTTGATATTACTTTATATTCGGATTGTAAAATATTATCTTTTGCTTCCGCTGTGCATTTATAAATTGTGTTGTTTGACTATGATGTTATCAACTACGTCACGATACTCCCCACCGGGCCCACCGGTGACACGTGGAAATTTGGGGTGTGACAGGTTGGTATCAGAGCCAACATTGAGTGAATTAAACACTAGCCCTTAGTGTTTAATCTCAATGACACAATAGCACATTCCTTAACCTTCTGAGTCTAGACTTAACATAGGAATACTCCCGATTCTAATCTGGAATTTACTGCTTCCAATTATTTTATATATTGGACACGTCGCCAAGCGAAGGAGCCGTAATAGGAGTTCTCCACACCCGAAGTCCCGAGATGCTGAGCTTCGTACCACGGCTAAAGTGAAATGAACATCCAAGGAGAAAGCATTCAAAAATAAAATGAGGAAGAAGCTCCTATTACTGAAGATCGTTTCCTTATTAGTCCTTATAAGGACATATTTATCTTTCAGTCCCTACGAGGACAACACTATTCCTTTCAAGTCCCGCTTAGGGCAACTTTATACCTTTACTTTTATATAATGGAATGATTACGTTTGGACTTCCATTCTAAATAAGAAATATTAAATAAATGGAAAATATCAATTTTTATTTGATTTTCCATTTAACAAGAATCTTAGTAAGGTAAAAACCTAGCTTGAATGTCTTAATAAAAGGCCTGGCCAATATGGAAAAACCTGGTTGAAAAGATTCAAATCTCTGTTAACATATGTAAACATGTTAACACTCCTGGCTAAGCGTGACCGTAAAATCACACAAGCCACTCTTTTTATAAATTATCTATAGATTATATTTGTATACAAGTCTGATAATGACTTGATGCCTACGGGTAATAAATTTGAAAATTGGGATTTATTTAAAATTCCCTGCAAGTAAAATAGCCATCCATTAGTGATGTAGTGCCTACGGGCCAAACTTATTAAACATCCATTAGTGATGTAGTGCCTACGGGCCAAACTTATTAAACATCCATTAGTGATGTAGTGCCTACGGGCCAAACTTATTAAACATCCAATAGTGATGTAGCGCCTACGGGCCATAATAATTGTCATATAAGACAAAAGGCAGTGGTGGTCTATGACTCCCTGTCAAGAAAAAGGTAATGAACTAGGTTCAAACCTCAAGGCTTCGATTCTCTGAAATCCTAGCTTATAATTTATGAATGTCCTTGTGACTAGGCCTTTGTGCCACCTCAATATCCGTAATGTTTTATAACTAGGATAAATTGTAGTGCCTCGACTCTCAGAAATCATGGGTTATAAATTAAACTTGTCTACGTGACTAGGCTTTTATGCCAACGTTATATTTTCAATAAATTTGGGATAATTATAATCCTGAATAAAATAAATATCATTCCTTTCCTGCCTGTAAGTATATTAAAAAGAGTCTCAAAAGGTACAACCTAGCTTGAATGTCGTTAGGAACCTGGCTACGATGGTAAGACCTGCTTAAAGAAACTCAGGTCCTTGTTAAACACCTGAAAACGTGTTAACACTCCCGACAACAGTGATGCGATAAAATCACGATGGTCACCTCTATATTAGGAACTTCCAAACTCCTTAATTAGCCTATATGATCGATAGGAATCATGGCTAATAAACGTCGAACATGATGTACACATCTAAACATCCACCTGGGATGTATACCTACGGGCAAAGATGCATACATGAAAACGATAGTTTTATTTCATAACTTCTTGTCAAGACAATGAATTATGAAATTTTCTGATCCAAAGGAATCATTGGTTATGTTTTAAAATTTCCCTAGTGACAAGGCATCTGGGCCATCGAAAAGTCCCATGGGACAAGCCGTTGTGCTATATAAGATGTCGCCATGACATTGACAGTCGTGACTTATGTCCCATGTCTGGTAAGTATAAAGGATTTATTCCATTTAAAAACGCCAAAGATGGTTTATTTAAAAATCTAGGCAAAACATGATCAAATAAACTAAATACTATCTATTGGCCTATATGGTTTGTTTGCACCATGGCTATTTAAATTATCAAGTTCGACAATTCCCTATAATTAAGTAAGCTATTACTTCATGGTTAGTTGGCCTTCAAAGCTTCACCATGGCTGACTCCTCTGGGGCTCACAATCATCTAGTTAGTCAGAATGATGTACATTGACTAGCCTTTGTGGCAAAATAAATTATCTTCCACAAGATGACGGTTGTAGTCTTTGACTCTCTGTCCAAAGGTGAAAAACTATGTTTGAACCTTAAGATCTCTGATCCAATAAGATTGCAGCTTATATATTAATACCTTAAGTGCCATATTTCGTATGTCCTTTGTGACAAGGCCTTCGGGCCTATGATTATTAATGTCCTTCATGACAAGCCTTCCAACTATCTAAAGATTGTCGTTATGACAAAGACAGTTGTGACATTGTGACCCCCAGTCAAAAGGTGACGGACTCGGTCCAAACCATAAACTCAATTGATGGTCCTTTTGACCTAGGCTAAATATAATTGACATACTTTCTAGTAGCATACTATAAGGAAGTTATAAACCAAACAGCCATTATGGTTTAGTAATACCATGACTTTATAAATCATCCGTTACGATGATCTCATAATAACTTGCATCTAAGCATACGTTATTTTTGGTGTTAGTACCAAAGCTCCAGAATGGAGGTTTCCGACGAAGCGCACAGCAGTGCAGCGGCTAAAAACAAGAATGCAAGTATAAATATAAATGTTAATGGCACTACTCTTCAGGCCTTGATTAGCGCAGCAATTAGTGAAGTTGTGGATAAGGTGCTTGAGAACAAAAAGGAACCGAGTGTCACTCACTCAAAGATCCATACGGAAACGCATACATCAGCTCGAAAGGAGAGCTCCGTTCACTCTTCAGATGAAAAGAGCGAACCTCAGGAGTTAGTACTCTATGATAAGCCCCGTTCAACTGAGGGCGGGTGCACCTACAAATATTTCGTCTCATGCAAACCCAGAGATTTCAATGGCGAAAAAGGAGCAATTGATGCTATGGAATGGCTTGAGGAAATGGAAACGGTTGTGGACATCAGCGATTGTGCTGATAAGGACGTAGTAAAATTTGTTTCACAATCTTTTAAAGGAGAGGCTCTTGTATGGTGGAAGGCCATGATGCAGTCCACGGGGAAAATTTCCCTATACCTTATGGGATGGTCCAAGTTTGCGGACCTTATCAAAGAGAACTACTGTCCACAGCACGAAGTGGAAAAGGTGGAGACAGATTTTCTGAATCTCACAATGAAAAACCTAAATTGCCAGCAATATGTTACCGACTTCAACTCCCTATCTAGACGGGTACCCTATTTAATTACCCCGGAACCAAAACGCATTGCGCGTTTCATCGGTGGTTTGGCACCAGAAATAAAAGGGGATGTTAAGGCTTCAAGGCCAACCAACTACAGATCAGCTGTAGATCTATCCTTGTCTCTCACTCTAGATGTAGTGAGACAAAAGTCGTTCATGAATGAAACTAATGACAAAAGACAAAGGGAGGAGGATAACTCTCAGAATCCTAAGAAGAGCAAATCCAAGCTCAACAACAACCAACAGGATTCCAACAAAAAGCCTACATGCAAAACCTGCAAAAGAAGACATTGGGGGCAGTGTCGATTAAACCAAAAGATAAAGCAATGTGGCATCTGTAAAAGAGCTGGCCACCAGTCCCACGAATGTAGGGACATGAAGAATGCAAACTGTTTCAGTTGTGGTGAAAAGGGGCACATCAGTACTAATTGCCCTAAGGCTGCCAAGAAAGGAGCAGCTAGGTCTGGAAAGGATAAGAAAGGAACCGCCTGGACTACCGGTTGAATACCTGAGACAGTACACATCGATAATAGCATTAGGTACGTCCTTTACCATTTAGCATTGATAGTGACTGCCAAGTATTTTTACATTGATGCAAGGGATAATAAACCTTTAGCAAACCATAAGCTTAGCAAACTCTGGATTACATTCATAAGGACTTCATATATTAAATATGTGGTATAATTTACCAATGGAATCTTTAATGACCTCTCTCCCACCCTAGGAGATAATCCTTTCATAAAAATCTGGAGTACTCTTCCCCAGAAGAGTACGACAATATATATTATTTATTTTATTTTATTATTTTTCTCATTGTTTTCTATCGTCTGCGAATGCCAAACTATGTTTGATAAGAGTACCATATGAGGATTTGCGTATCCTAGTGTGTCCCATAGATTGCTTCCATGCCTGATCAGTATGGAGGTTTAATGCATGGGATCCCCGAAGATATCCTAATGGTCATATTGTACTAAAGTCGACTAGTAGTATTCAAAGGAGATATCCAATATAAAAATGCCCTTATAAGTATCTCTACTTAGAGCATCCTTGCAATGGTAAAGGGAATGTGTCATTTATCTGACACCGATAGCGATAGATGAGCCAAAGCCTGAGAATGCGGAAATCTCTGACATCTCTATGTGTCATAATTAGCTTCTTTATAAGAATTAGCATGTTTACCTTCTGAGAGGCAAGAGGATGTTAGGACAAACATCCCGCTTAGGGCTGCAGTATTGTAAGAATCTTATATCTGTTATTACCAACAAAATAGGAAGAACTAAGAGCCAAATAAATAAGTTTTGGATAAGGTTTCATAAAGCCAAAATTCAAGGTTCTAAGAACTCCGATTTTTTAAATAAGAAAGACGGTTCATCTTGCTTATGCATTGATTACCGCAACCCTATTTAGGCAATAATTAGGAATCCCCAATTTGCTGCCAGGATCGTCGATTTATTCGACTAGCTGTAAGGAACAACTATTCTTTGAGATTAGTCAAGCAGTGATTGGAATAACCATATCGCCTTAAGATAAGCTTTTCGGTAATAGTGGTTGTATAAGTATCAACGCTGCTCCTTTGGGAAACCTTGTATAGATAAGATGTTAAACATCTATTGCTAGACAGAAAATTTGTAAGTCCAATTATCAGGATCTAAAAGTTGCCTTGGAAACAACGAATAAGATCGAGCAAATCCATAACCATCTATAAGTTGCCAGTATTCGGCAGAGAATCAAGGATTCATGGAAATAGCAAACCTCCTAAGTTCTTGTTAAGAAATAAGGTTCAACAAAAGATATCACCCTGGAAAGGTGTGCCAATCTGTTAATTGTCAGGCTAGTAAGCTCTGAATATATGAAATCATTCGAAGTAATCGAATATATCGAGATCAAATAACTTATGGGCTAAAACCTATTTAAGGAGCTTGGTGGAGCTCGCAATGTATTACACCCTAAGGGTTAAAGGATATGTTCCGCCAATAAGTCAAGAAGCACTATCACATAACGGTTGGCAGACAGACGGAGAAGAGTAAGTGTACCATCCAAACATTGGAAGACATGCTTCGAGCATGTGTGATTAATTTAGGTGGCAGTTGGGATAACCACCTACCCTTGATAGAATTCTCCTATAAAAATATCTACCATACTAGTATTAGGGCCGCGCCTTTTGAAGCCCTATACGGTAGAAAGTGTAGATCGCCCATCTGTTGGGCAGAAGTTGGAGATGTCCAATTGTCTGGACCAGATATCGTTTTTGAGACGACGGACAAGATCGTGCAGATACGCGATCGATTGAAAGCTGCCAGGGATAGGCAGAAAAGTTATGCGGATCCTAAGCGCAAGGATTTTCACTTCGATGTAGGTGATAAGGTATTGCTTAAAGTATCGCCCTGGAAGGGTGTGATGCGATTTGGTAAGAAAGGCAAGCTAAGCCCGAGATACATAGGACCTTTCGAGATTATCGAACGTGTCGGGTCAGTCGCATATAAGTTAAACTTGCCTGAGGAACTTAGCGCTATTCATAATATGTTCCACATCTGTAACTTGAAGAAGTGTTTCGCTGATGAATCACTGGTTATACCGCATACAGATATACACATAGACGAGAGTCTAAAATTTGTGGAAAAACCTTTGTCGATTGAGGATCGACAGGTGAAGAAGCTTCGAAGGAAGCTTGAGCCTATTGTTAAGGTCAAATGGGATGCCCGTAGAGGTCCCGAATATACGTGGGAAATGGAATCCACGATGAAAGAGAAATATCCCCATGTGTTTCAGTAAATCTCGAGGTCGAGATTTCTTTTAAGGGGGTGAGGATGTAACACCTCGAAAAATTTCGTCCAATAATGTCTTGACACGTGTCATAAGGTTCCGGTATGTGAAAACATACTTTAGAGGGACTAAAAGTGACAAACAGTGAAAACTATGGAACGTAAGGGTCCAAAGTGTCAACAATGGATAATTAGGCTCTATGATAACCCCACATAATGTTTATAACCTTAAACGGATGGTTCATGGATCATACGACGCGGAAATTGCACAAAAGTGAAGTATTACAAACTATAGGGGCCAAAAGTGTCAACATGTTGAATTTATACCTCTGAGTGAACTTTTGGCAGACCCGAAGCTTTGTAAAGCTAAAATATACTCACTAGAATATGTGGTAAAAATTTCATGAAGTTTCGTCAACGTATGAGAAAGTTATGGCCAAAACCGTACTTGAAGGACTAAAAGCGTCAACGTCGAATTTCAGGGCTTTTCGGTTGAGCGCAAAATGTTCCGAGGACATTTCCATGTTGGTAAAAGTCCTAAGATTCTTAGAAACCAAGTTTGGGGGTTTACGGGTCGAGAAAAGTAGCCGAACATCGCGTGCAAGTTCAGGGGCCAAAGCTGTCAAAGATTGAAACTTGTTTGGCTGAACAGGGGGTCAGGCGACCCGCCTGGACTGACCCAAGCGGGCCGCGTGGGGCTGCCAGCGACAGAAATTTCGATTTGGGTTGATTTGGGTCCGAAATTTAGTTGAATACAGCTGGTTCTTGCCTCCAAAAGCTCCAATTAAAAGCCATGCATGGCTATGACTACAGTAACCCTCATTTTTCAGCTTTAAATCAGATCTTCACCTCATTCTTGGGCATTTTCATAGTAACCAAAAAGCTCTCATTGCAAGAATCTTCAAGGCAGACTTCCTGGAGCTAATCTGATCATCAAGACCGATTCCTAGTGTTCACTAAGCACCTATAGGACCTTTGTAAGCTTCCAATTCGTTCTCTAATCCGTTCTTGCTTTGATTATTGCTAAAAGTCAAACTGTTTGTTCATAAGCTTTGACTTTCTGATTAAACGGATTTCTCTCAGTCATTTCCCGAATTGAAACCTGATATATGTTGGTATTCATGTGGGAAACAAACCCTCTAAAGGGTATTATCTGAATCCCACTACATGCATACTAATTGTCGAGTCAAACGTGATTCTAAAAAGTCAACAGAAGTGATTTTTGAGAAAAATAACTTAAATGGTAAAATAAATGACATGCAATCTGTTTGATCTTCATAGATAGCTTTATTATGAATATAAGAATGTATTTTACCACGATCAACTCGACAATCTATAGTATAGACACGAATCGGAACCGAAAGTCTTGTAAAACGATTATTTCGTAGACTATCGATTCGGATTCACACATGCATGTTCGAGATCTGTATTGGAGAGTATTTTTGACTATTTTTATTTTTAGTTAAACTTTCTGGAATTTTCGTTGATTAAGTCTATGCTTAGCCGATTCGAATGCATGTTTCCGATTTATGCATAAAGTTGACTATTTTGCCCTTTTTGATATAAAACGTGATTTTTGGAAAAGTGAAAGAGTAGAAATCTTTATGTTTAATATATAAACTTGCACCGAAAATTTCGGATCAGTTGGTGGTCCAGATTGTGAGTTATGGCCATTAGCGTAAAACTACATTATAAATTTACATAATCGGTCCTTTTCGCGTATAACCTATTTCTGGCCACGTTTTGATGCAAAACTTTTTACCAACTGATGTATTATAATATTCTGGGAATTTTGATGATTTTTTAATTAATTTTTGGCTGAACGGATCCTAGATCGCCTAGTTATTTCGGGTTATGTCGGTTTTGACCGTTTAAGCCATAAAATGAGTTTTACACATTCTTTTGACCCGAAACCTTTTTCTACTGATTTTATAAGTTAAATAAATTATTTTAAGTATTCTGGAAATATAAAAATCTCAGATTTATTGTGAAAACCCGAAAACGCCCTTAAATCGCATTTTTAGCGTTTTTAACGCATAATAGGCGTTATACTCATTTTAAACATATAAGACCCATACCTACTGATGTAATTAGTGTATTTTTATAAAATAACAGTAAGTATAAATATTTGAACTCAGAGTTCCAGTTTTGGCATTTTTAGCCCTTGGGAAATTACAAAAATACCCCTACGGTGCATAGTTTGATTTTAAATGTTAAGTTTGGTATTTGGGTCATACCCTACTGCTATAATATGTTAAATGAAGTATATTTACTGTATAAACCAGACCCGAAACTCAGATTTCAAATTTGACTCTTTTATAATCTTTTAAATGACCAAAATGCCCTTATAAGGCATAAAC
Source organism: Helianthus annuus (assembly GCF_002127325.2). Classification (NCBI taxonomy): domain Eukaryota; kingdom Viridiplantae; phylum Streptophyta; class Magnoliopsida; order Asterales; family Asteraceae; genus Helianthus; species Helianthus annuus. The sequence goes on from NC_035433.2 coordinate 94,906,251, forward strand.
TGAGTTTAAAATTATTCCGGGCAATATAGAACATAACTTACTGATATTATATCATATTTAAAGCATATTACCTCAGGGAACTTGCATTTGACTTATTTGACTACCCGTAATGCCCTTTTTGCGTTCGGTTCGGGTTACGTAACTAGTTTGCGTAAATTGACCGAAACGGGTCAAACGTTATCATTTTTTTTTCTCAAAATCCAGAATGTATTTAATATACCCATATTATACAAGTATTCAAACTTGTCGGGTCTAAATCACGTTCTATCCGGTCTTCGCTTAATCGTGCACTTGAACCGCATGTTTCCTTAAAACTAACCGGTCTAAGCTTAGGCTTAATTAAAGACCCGTTAGTATTCTAATTGGTTATTTATACCATCGTTCCAGACTAGAGCCTTCCGGTAAATTGTACCTACGCTTACTTAAGTGAATACGGCTGAGTTATTATAATTCTTGCTATTTAAGACAGGAGCTAGCTCAGGTAAATACTCTTAACTTATTTTCCCTATTACGGGCTTGGGATACGGTAATATAAATACCGCATGGTCAGGTATGGGATTCGAAGACCAATGTGTCGGGAAATCCAAATAACCTGTTTTAATTCGTATTGCTTGACTGAAACATTGGGGGTTAATGCGACCGTGTCCTGGATATCCTTGACTCATTAATTGCAAATGGCCACGACCTAAGCACGGGGTGTAGGCATACACCTGACAGATGCTTTATGCTTATTATTTGATTATACCCAATATGGGATTCCCAATAAGGGAATAGTGGTGTGTCGGTTAATCTTGAACCGGCATAGGACCGGGCCCCGTATGTAGAGCAAGTTATGTAAAACTGATAACATGAGATATAGTTTGTCCCAAGTATAAAAGATTAATCTTGCCTTGTGCATCTTAATCAAGTGTCAAAATAGTTTTGTGCCTTGTGCGCCTAAACCAATTTTCATAAACTCTTTTCAAATGAGTCAGTTGAGTGTATTTACCAGTGAAAACTGACGTATTTTCCAAAGTCTAAGTGACAGGTACAAGTACGTAATAGGCTGGAAGCTGCTCAGGGCGTTAATAAGGAATCTTGCAAATTCTAGGCGTCTAAAGTCTGTTGAACAATACTTCATTTTTAAGATCCGCCTGTGGATCCTCTACTTTCCGTTGTAATACTTGATATTACTTTATATTCGGATTGTAAAATATTATCTTTTGCTTCCGCTGTGCATTTATAAATTGTGTTGTTTGACTATGATGTTATCAACTACGTCACGATACTCCCCACCGGGCCCACCGGTGACACGTGGAAATTTGGGGTGTGACACCATCGGACTTTCACAATAGGAATGTGTGAGCGTCGGAGCTGCTTGGTTTGGCGATCCATGATTTCAACAGGCTTTTCCACGAAGTGTAATGTCTCGTTTATTTGGAGGTCATCGAGAGGTACAATTAAATCATGCTCAGCCAGGCATTTTCGGAGGTTTGACACATGGAAAGTCGGGTGGACATTACTAAGTTCCTCCGGTAGTTCGAGTCAGTAGGTGACTTTTCCGATCCTTTCCAGAATCTTAAAAGGTCCAACATATCGAGGCGCTAGTTTCCCTTTCTTGCCGAATCTGACCACACCCTTCCAAGGTGATACATTTAGGAGTACGTAGTCGCCAACGTCAAATTCAAGGGGCTTGCGTCGTCTATCGGCGTAACTTTTCTGTCTGCTTCGAGCTTTCAACAAGTTGTCTCGAATTTGGAGGACTTTGTCAGTCGTTTCTTGCAGTAGCTCAAGACCGGTTAATTGCGAGTGACCGATCTCGTGCCACACAATAGGCGATCGACATCTCCTTCCGTATAATGCCTCGAATGGTGCCATTTGTATGCTGGTATGATAACTGTTGTTATACGAGAATTCGACTAACGGCAGGTATTTATCCCAATTACCACCGAAGTCTACGACACACAAACGGAGCATGTCTTCAAAAGTACGGATCGTTCTTTCAGTCTGTCCGTCGGTTTGAGGATGGAATGCGGTACTTAAGTTAAGTGTCGTACCGAGAGCCGCTTGAAACGTTTCCCACAATCATGAGGTAAACCGAGCATCACGGTCAGAGATGATGTCGCGAGGCGTACCATGATTACAAATGATCTCGTCGGTGTAGATTCGGGCTAATACCTTGTAGTCTTCCCGTATTGGCAAAAAGTGAGCAGATTTGGTCAAACGATCAACAACAACCCAAATGTTGTCGTGACCTGATGACGTGTGCGGAAGCTTTGTTATGAAGTCCATAGCTATACTCTCCCACTTCCACATAGGGATCGGCGGTTGTTCAAGTAAGCCAGAGGGTCTTTGATGTTCAGTTTTGACTCTTGCACAAGTCAGGCATTTTCCGACGTAGAGAGCGATATCCCTTTTCATGCCCGGCCACCAGTACTTGTAGCGAAGATCCTGGTACATTTTATCGGCACCGGGATGAATAGAATATCGGGATTTGTGGCCTTCGTCCATTAAAATCTGTCGCAATTCAGTCCGCTTAGGGATCCAAATTCGGTCCAGAAAATAGAAGATCCCATTCGATTTGCTCACAAGCTGAGCTCCATCGTGATAGATTCTCTCCTTCTTCAGAGTACGTTCATTAAAACAAGCATGCTGGGCTTCGCGGATGAGAGTTTCGAGATCGTGTTGGGCTTGGGTATTGCGAATGCTGAGCAAATAACTCTGTCTGCAGAGAGCGTCGGCTACGACATTTGCTTTGCCTGGGTGGCAACGAATCTCACAGTCGTAATCGTTGAGAAGTTCTACCCATCGGCGTTGACGCATATTAAGTTCTTTCTGATCAAAGATGTGTTGTAGACTCCTGTGATCGGTGAAGATCGTACACTTGGTACCATATAGGTAGTGTCGCCAAATCTTAAACGCAAAAACAACCGCGCCTAGCTCAAGATCATGGGTTGTATAGTTCTTCTCGTGGATTTTGAACTGATGAGATGCGTAAGCTATAACCTTGTCCCGCTGCATAAGAACACAACCAAGACCAAGGTTGGAAGCATCACAATAGACAATGAAGTCGTCGTTTCCGTTGGGCAATGTGAGAACAGGAGCATTGCAGAGCATGTGCTTGAGGGTTTGGAATGCAGACTCTTGTTCGGTTCCCCAAACAAAAGGCTTGTCTTTATGCGTAAGGGCGGTAAGCGGCACAGCGATTTTAGAGAATCCTTCGATAAATCGTCGATAATAGCCCGCTAATCCAAGAAAAGAATAGACTTCAGACGGGTTCTTCAGCATAATCCAACTCTTAACTGCTTCAATCTTCGCGGGGTCGACATGAATACCTTGACTATTGACAATGTGACCCAGAAACTGAACCTCCTCTAGCCAAAATTCACACTTGGAGAACTTGACGTAGAGTTGATTCCCCTGGAGTAGCTCGAGAACCAAACATAGATGTTGCGCATGTTCGGCTTTCGACTTGGAATAGATCAAGACATCGTCGATGAACACGATGACGAAACGGTCTAGAAATGGCTTACACACGTGATTCATCAGATCCATGAAAACCGCGGGTGCGTTGGTTAAACCAAAAGGCATAACAACGAACTCGTAGTGGCCATAGCGAGTGCGAAAAGCGGTTTTGGGTATATCTTCCTCTTGAATACATAGTTGATGATAGCCTGAGCGTAGATCGATCTTCGAGAAACACGTAGCACCTTGCAGTTGGTCAAACAAATCATCGATTCGGGGCAGGGGATAGCGGTTCTTGATAGTTAACTTATTCAACTCCCGATAGTCGATGCACATCCTGAACGATCCATCCTTCTTTTTAACGAAGAGGACTGGTGCGCCCCAAGAAGAGGTGCTCGGGCGAATAAAGCCTTTTTCAAGTAATTCCTGGAGTTAGTTTGAGAGTTCACGCATTTCGGACGGCGCGAGTCGATAAGGAGCTTTGGCAACAGGGTTGGCTCCAGGAATGAGGTCGATACGGAAGTCGATATCACGACTAGGAGGTAGGCCAGGAAGGACGTCAGGGAACACATCAGGAAATTCACAAACCACGGGAACGCCTTTCACTTCTGTCTTTCCTTTCTTTTCCTTCTCCCCTACTACAATGTTAGCCAAGAAAGCTCTGTATTCCTTGCGGAGATACTTGCTAGCTTGGACACACGACATAAGCTTGAGACCTTTCGAAGCAGTTTCACCATAGACACACAATAAATCACCATTTGCGAGCGAAAATCGAATCATTTTATCGAAGCACACAACTTCAGCATGGTTTTCACGAAGAAAGTCCATGCCTACTATGACGTCAAAACCTCCAAGTTGCATCGGAATAAGGTCGATTGGGAAGATGTGATTGTTGAGCTCAAGATTACAATCACGAAGAACAGAATTAACGGAGACGGTTCTTCTAGTGGCGACTTCTACATCGAACGTCGAGGAGAGTTGGGAGCGCTTACGACTAAGGAGCTTCTCGAATTCAAACGATACAAAGTAGTTATCGGCTCCAGTATCAAACAAACATGAAGCATAAATAGCATTCACAAGGAACATACCATTGACCACGTTGTTGTCAGTCTGGGCTTGGCGCACATTGATGTTGAAGGTTCTGGCGCGTGCGGCTTGTTGTTGCTGTTGAGGCTGCTGCTGCTGGTGTTGTTGTTGCTGCTGGGGCTCTTGCTTCACAACCCTGTTCGGGCACATGTTCACAAAGTGGTTGGGATCACCACATGCGAAGCAGACTCGGGCGTTGATCGCGGGTGCCTGAGCCGCGTGATGGCCTTGCAGGGCTGGGAGTAGAGCTTGATGAGCAGTGGCTTGAACTGGGGATTAACGAGGACCAGTACGGCAGTTAGCAGTGAAATGACCGTACATGTTGCAGTGAGCGCAGAAACGACAGGAAAGACCCACCGGATGATGATAAGAGCATGTCGGGCAAACCGGATGGGGGCCTGTGTATGCACGCGCTTTGCTGGTGGTGCATATGTAATTGGTGCTGGTCGATGATAAGACTGTTGCTGAGCCGGTACGGCTTAGAGAGGAGCAGCAGTGGTAGTGACGGCACAGTTCTTGTTACTAGAGCTGCTGTTGTTGTTCTTCTTCCTGCGGCGTGAGGACTTTGATGGTTGAGCGGTGGCGGTTTCAGCGGTTGGTGCGGTGGTAGCTTGATGCAGAGACTTGGAGGGCTTATCCCAAAAACCAGCTTTTACCTGCTTGTCGTTGATTTCAGCGGCAAGCAAGTAAGTTTCCTCAATCGAAGCATTTTTCGCGGCATGAACAAAATCCGCAACACAGTCGGGTAAAGCTCGGAGGTACTTCTTGATTACCATGTCTGGCGTCTTGACTTGATCGGGACAAATAATGCTGAGCTGCTTAAAGCGAGCAGTCGGGGCAGCGTTGTCTCCGTCCTTCTGCTTAATGTTCCAAAACTCGTCCTCCAGCTTTTGGCATTCATGGGGAGGGCAGAATTCGTCCATCATGATGGCTTTCAACTCTTCCCAAGTCAGCTCATAAGCTGCATCATTTCCGCGTTTGTTTCTCTCGGCCGTCCACCAGTCTAAAGCGCGGGACTGGAAGACTCCGGTAGCATTGAGGGTACGGAGATTATCAGGACATCCGCTTTGGCGCATAGTGACTTCAATGGAATCGAACCATTGAAACATAGCCGTTGGGCCATCTTCTCAAGTGAATTCCTTTGGACCGCATGCCTTGAATTGTTTGAAGCTGAAAGCAGTCTTGGGAGCGACTTTAGGAGCGTCAGTTCTCGACTCCTCAGATGATTTGCTGACGTTCTCATAAATTTCACTCACAGCCTTGGCCACTTTCTTAGCAAGGATGGCAGCAAGGCGTTTGTCTCTCTTTTCTTGACGAGTGAGTCGCATGTTACGAAGTCCAGATGACGACATTGTCTGCAACAGACATCTTCATAGGTCTCAGACACAACTTAATCAAAACTCACCTCACACGCCTACTTCTACTAAAGCTCAGGAACACAGTAGGACATGTATCACATCAACACATAGGCACATAATCACAGATTCACTTAGTCACAGAAGCATAGAAGCACATACGCAGGTAATCACAGAGGTAGTCAGAATACAGAAACCTATCCTTCAAAGTTCGCGAGTCGTTCGAATATAGCGATCGAGTATAACATATCGAGTAGTATAGTATAGACGTATAGCATAGTATAAGGTCGTCCGTATTGCAGCGACTTGTTAGCGTGTTGAGATAGATGTGCAGTGCGAGTCGTGCATGACGATCGAAGTGGAAGCAAAATCGAATAATCCCCCAAAATTTAAAGCACATAAACAGGTAAATACACATAAAAACACATAAAATCGACGAATTATCAGAGTCAGCTGTTGCGCGCTCAAAATCGAAACACACAAAAATCAAGAAATAGATTGTCTGCGGCTATTAGACATTAACTAACCAAAGTGATTTCAACTATTCTCAAGGATCCATCGTGCACATTCCGACTTTCAGGATCGTGCTGCTGCCTCGATTCTTGGGCATTTGGCACGTACTCCTTTGGTCGTTTAGTGACTTCAGGTTGTTGGAGTCCGTCGAGACTTTGGTGAGAGTTTTGTCAAATGAAATTGAGCGGAATAAGTCGTCAAGGTTAGGGTTTCACCCCTGGCTTAACAACTTTGTTCCAGCTTTTGTTTAAAAAATAGCGACGAAAATCCACGTTAAAGTATGGATTTCACTCCTGATTCAACGCGAATTCTCGCGTTTTATAGATAAATACAGATCAATAAGCAATTTAATCGAGAGTTTGCGGTTTTCACACCTAATCTCGATCAAATTACTTGTCTGGTTTTGAATAATTGTGTGATGAGGGTGTAGTGCAAGCGAGAATAGCGAGATATAGCACATAAGCTTGTACTAAACCTTTAAGGTTTGTACAAGTCGGTCTGTTGGTTCTTAACTATAGTCTAGGTCTCTAAGACATCGACCCAAACTAGGTCGAGTCTCGCCTAATTCCCTATAGTTATGGCTCTGATACCAATCTGACACACCCCAACCAAGGGCGGAATCATCAGGGCATGGCACTGAGCGAAACAGATTGTCCAGAAGTTTCCATAACAATTATCGTTACTATTCAATTTAAAATAACATGTCCCATACCATGTCTCAAACAGTAAACAAATTATTACAGACAAAATCTAGGCAAATAGTTCTATTCCGACAACTCAGATTTAAATAGAGCAATTGTTAATCTGTTTCTAGAGACCCTTGATTTCATTTGTACATACAACTATTTGTTGGACTCTAGAGCTTTATTCTAGCCTCGCTTTCCTAGCGGCTAAGCATCCTAATTACCTGTCACATACGTTAAAAATAAAGTCAATACACATAGTGTAAAGGCGAGTATACAAGTTTGATAATAGCATATATAGTTCGAAATAGTTTACGCAAAACCAGCATGTACACAGCGGGAAACGAAGCATGTTAGTTAACGACATGAACCTATCAATACCAATGATTGCGGGTTGACTGCCCGAGGCAGTTCGTAATACATGATCACCACTGTAATCCATGCAAATAATTGTCCTTAACAACCCCCGCATGAGCGGGTGCTGAGTCCAAACTAGAGTACTATCGTCGTTAAGGCAGGTAGACAGCATTCCATGTGTAAACATAACAAACAAGCATTCATTAGGTCACGTAATAACATGCGGTAATGGTCAGCGTTTAAAAGTATTGCATAGTGTGTTCGTTTGTGATTTAGAATAAGTAACGTATGTAACACCCAAATGTGCATAAAGCAAAAAGGGATCGAGTATACTCACAGCGGTTGATGGATTGAAGGGAGCGCTTGAGAGTAGGGTTAGCCTGAATAGTTCGATAGTATAACGATAAGTAATGCATAAAACGGAAATAAGTGTGAGTGGATCAGTCAGCTGGTCGATCGGTCGGTAGTCCGATCGGGCGGCTGACCGTGCGGTTGACAGTCCGTTCGGACAGTTGTCCAGTCGGACGGTAGTCCGATAGGATGGCTGTTCGAGTGGATTGTTTCTTCCTCTGAGTAAGATGTGTTTGTGTATGATGGTTTGACTTTTGAAGTTTTTGTTGCAGCATTTGAAAACATTGAAGTATCTTTACCTTTCAGGTCTGTCGATCGGACGGTCGTTCGATCGGCCGGCAACCCAATCGGCTAGTACTTCAGCGAAGATCATGTTCTCAGCTAAATGTCACTCGATCGGACAGTAGTTCGATCGGGTGGCATTCCTAGTGCATCGAACATGTTGAAAAATCGATTAAGTGTTGAAGTCAAGTATCTCATGATCCGAAGAGTAATTCAATCGGATGGTAGTCCGATCGGATAGCAGTTCGTTCAATACTCAAACTTCAAATAAGTTGATTAAGTGTGGGACCCATGTGCCAGTCGTTCGGTTGACCAATTGTTCGGCTGCCTGTCCGTTCGGCTGCCTGTCCGTTCGGACAGCAGTCCGATCGGACAGCACCTTGTCCTAGTCGGCCTGTTCGTTTCGTACTGGGTCGTTTGGATTGTTCGTCATTTTATCGAGGTATTTTGATAACAAGTCAAATACAGGAACCTCGTCATTACTTGGTTCTCCTGATCGAACAGGAATCACCCAAATCCGATTAGTGAACGGTTCGGGACGGTGTTTAATGTTTAACCCGAAATCGGTGAACCTCGTGGATAGAATCCGGATCTTGGGCCACGCAACCACCGTAATGATTAGTAAGTCGGTACAAGCTCCGTTTCTATCGGTTTTGAAGGCATTGAGTGTAAAAGAGTGGAAAGAAAGTTTGGAAACCATCTTTCAATCCCTTTCACCGTGAATATGTTTAGATCTATGAAAGATCTTTGTTTGTTTATGTGGAAATCAGTTAGATCCAAGTTATTCTTGGTGGATTGAGGCCAAAACATGAAGTTCTTCAAGAACACATGATGACGTCATCCTAGAATACCTTGAATCTTGATGATTTCACGGTTAAACGTTAAGATTTAAAAGATAGAAAGGTGTAGGAGTGCGTGTAGATCAAGAAAGTACAAGATTTAGGACGAGATCTTACCGGAATCGAGAGAAATCTGAAGAAAAGTGAGGAACACGAGCTGGTCGAACGTCACTTGCCAAAAGTAGTAAGTTGGAGAGTGACAATGGGTATTTATAGGGTTCCAAAAGAGGAAATGGCTGGCCGATCGGCTGGGCAGCCTGATCGGATAGCCTGTCCGATCGGACGGCAGTCCGATCAGCCGGCTGGTCGATCGGTTGGCAGCCGGATCGATCAGTTGCCTGATTCGAGTGTTCTGTGACACCTGTGTCACTTCAATCATCAAACAAATACCAAACTAATGAAATATTGTATTTCATGCTTGAGATTTGTAAAAATATGTGTATCGTTTGCACATATCAACTCTTATTCGATTTCAAGCTTTAAATCGCTTTCTAGAAGGTTATACGCGCTTTGATGCATAAATATAACCAGTTTAATGCAAAAAACACTCCGGAATAGTAAAATAGGCTTAACATACCTTAAATAACCTTTACATAACTTAGAAACAAGTTTTGGAGGGTTTGGTGTGTTGAAATCAAGTTTGTTCGATCGCAGGGACTAATTGTGTCAAACTGCGAAACTGTACCGATTTGTATAGTAACGAACCTTCCGGAACTTGATCATAAGTTAAATATGCCCTAAATATCCCTTACATAGCTTAGAAATAGGCTTTGAGGTGTTTGGTGTGCAAAAATAAACTTTTGGTCATTCAGGGACTAAAAGCGTCAAAAAGTGCATAAGTTTGCATTTTCACGCATGTCTTATGTTCTGAATATATCCGGACATCCAAAAATTTATGTAATCATTAAAATATTATGTTTTAGTGATTGGCATGATAAAAATCCATTCGTCGCTTAATTTGGATCGTTTTTGCGTCCGTTACGACTCCCGTCGTAATTAACCGAACAACGCAACCGTACGACCAAACGAGCCGACATCCGGGATATTTTTGAGTACATTTCAAGTTCCGTATACTTTAACTTCATTTTAGAGCTTTAAAATGGGGTTAACAGGCTTAAACGTGCCAAAAAGCATCAAAAACCAAGTTTGGAGGTGCAGGGGCCTGTTCTGCCATTTTTCAAACTTTGCTGACCTGCAGGGGCCTTACGGACCGTATGCACTACCTCTTATGGTCCGTAAGCAGGTGCCAGAGACCAGAATTTGTTTTCCAGCTTGATCCAACTGTTCCACACCTTAGCACCTGGTTTCTTTGATTCTATGTGCTTGTTTTGGATGCCCATGGTTTCACAAATCAGTGGGTATGATGTGTAGGGCTTGGATCGAAGCTCGGGTTTCAAGAAACGATCCTAATGGTTCTAGAAATCCTATAAATACCTCCCCTTCATTCACTTGCAAAACCCACAATTTGAAATCTGATTTTGGCCCTCTAAGTTGGAGTTCAGACTTCATACCTGAGGGTAAATCGGATTCAAACTGCGTTTGACTTTCTGCTTTAACCAGTCTATGGTCAACGCGAAATTCATTTGAACTTCATAATGTGAGCGTAATCACGATGGTCATAGTCCCTAGTGACTATACCTACTGATTACCACGTTATCTAGGCTCAGTGACGAGTCGTAGCTTCGGCCAAAATGCGTATTCTCGCGTATTTTGTAACCAAGCTACTTATAGGTATCAAAACTGTTTGTTTTGATACCAAACCTGTTTTCTAACTTAACTAAACATGTTTCGACATGTTTAACTCGTCACTTTTTAGATTAGTGCTTATGTAGAGTCGCAAGTCAAGCGGACTAAACACCCGCTTAGACTTTCGAACTAGACCCGTTTGGTCGATCTTTAGGATTCGACCAAACATTTTTAGTGACCATAGTTGTATAGGGAATAACCTTCCAAGGTTATACCTTATGGTCACTTCGTTTAAGTAGTTGTATGATAAGTAGTTTATATGCCTTAGGTAAATTACCAAAATACCCTTTTCATACATAATTGGTAATTAAGCTTATGTAACCAAAACTTTTGTCACTTAACTGATTATGCAACATAATTAAACATGTTTAGGCATATAATACTTGTCATAGGACTAGTTAGGCGGTCCAAACGCGTTTTACGCGAACGACGCGTTAAAGTAGCGTGAGCTACCTAAACGGGTCGTAATGGGTCGTAAGCACTTAGGATAGGTTTCATTTTAGTATGTAGGCCTTGTTAAACCATATCATACGAGTTCCCACACTCATTTGGTTCACGAGACCTCATACTATCCGATCTCCCGATTTAGGTCCGGTTTATTTATGTAGTAACCTATATTAGGTGTCGTTTGATTCCGTGCTACCTCTAGCTTGCTTGGTAGTTGTTCAAGACTTCTAAGCACTCTCAAGTGAGTACATAGTCCCCTCTTTTACTGTTTTCAAACTGTTTTGGGGTGAAGCATGTGTACCTATCTGTTATTTTCATGTTTCAAAAGTATAATTGATTATACATGTTAGTACTTATCTTTTTACAAACTGAATGATTACTTATGATTTAAACTCTGATTTTTCAAAGATTATTAAATTAATTGTTGGAATAGTACTTATTTTGTTCACCAGACCGGTTGATAGTATGATATAGCGCTATAGGATTTGACACCCCATTCCTGTTGTCATGGAATGTCTGAAACCAATTTGTTGCTCCATCCAAATAGGGATTGCCTTTGTGGTATTTCTATAGTCTCAAAGGTGTATTTTGATGCACTAGGTCTGAATGAATTCTTAAATCACATTATTTTTGTATATTAAGTTATACTCCCAAAAGTATAGTTTGATATGCTCTCATATGGGATATTGTACAAAAACCAACATATATTTTGTTAATCATTAAAACATAGTTTGATATGTTATTTTCATAATCCAAAGCATAGTTTAATATGTTATTTATAAATCCAAAGTATACTTTTAATATACTATTGAAAATTATTATTTTCAACAACTAAAGTATATTTAATATACTATTTGTTTTACAATTGGGTTTTGGTTAGTGTTTAGATAACGGGACGGGTGTAATGTGATGAAAATATGGTAGATACGCCGCTGGTACTTCTTATATATAAGTGTTTTCATCGCATTACATACCGTGGCGTTATTTAGTACACTTGGGTTAACGGTTTTAGAACTGAAATATATTCTAATATGTTATTTATTCGACTTTCTTAAATCAAAGTATATTTTTATATATATACTATAAACCTTTTTATCAAAATATTGTTTTTCAAACATTATATTTTATACAAACTCATTTTACTTAATTATTTAATTTCCTATATATTATTATTTTATATCATCTAATTTCTTATAAATTTTGGTATAATGTATAAAAGAAAACCTTTTCAAGGATCATGACTACTTTTCTTAAACATTTTTTTCCTAAACTTATAAGTCATGAATCCTAAATCAATAAAACCTATGTATCTCACAGGCATTTTTATGCTGACGCACCTATTTTTACACATGTTTCAGGTGCTGCTTTGTGATGATTGATGATATATGCTACACTTAGGATGGACTCGTGCCTTAGTGACTTTAAAACTTGAAAGATAATAGTTGTACTTATTTGATTGTATTAAAACAATGAGTTCATTTATTCAATAAAACAAAATTATTTATTCCATGGTTGTGAAACAATGATTCTGTTACAACACTCCCCGACGTTTCCGGCACGTTTTGTTGTTTTACGTGGTCGGGGTGTGACATGTTCGGTGCGACGATTTTTGATATTTTGATTTCAGTTGCGAGTGATGCGAATGCGATAGAGTTTCCTATTCAAATTGTTTTTTAATCCCAACTACTCATATCGAGCATTGTCTCTTCTCCACTAATTATCATACTATATCTACATATAAGCATCCTTATTTTATATTCGTTCAGCGTTTGCGATTCGATTGTGATTGAGTTCGATTGCGTTTTGATTGCGATTTGATTGATTACCCTATACAACATAAATAAACATGCACAAGTAACACGTAAGGCACACACACACGTATAACAATAACCAAAAATGCGGTATTCGAGTTGTGAGCGCGATTGCGATAAGCGATAAATAGCGATTAACATCGGATAATAGCGAATAAACTTCGATTATTTGCAGATACTCCACATAATACAACTAACGTAAGACATAAAATAGATTAATTACAGTCAAAGAAGTCAAAACAGGAACTGAGCAAGGAGTGACAGATCGCAATTAGCGATCTTTTCTTCCTTTGACTTCAATCTTGACTTTGACTTTGACTTTCAAAACACGGGGTGTTACACCCGTAAGCAAGAGTTCCTTTGAGATAACGTAGGATTCGCTTGACTTTCTGATAATGAGCAGTAGTAGGGGCATGAACGAATTGACTCACTTGATTCACAACATAAGCAATGTTTGGTCTTGTGATCATTAAATATCGGAGAGCACCTACAATGGAACGATAATGTGTAGAGTCTGAAAAGGGAGTACCTGTGGAAACAAAAGAAACATTGGTGATTAACGGTCTTGGTGCAGGTTTCGCATCCAACATCTTAGCACATGTTAGAATATCTAGAGTGTACTTTGATTGATTCAGGAAAATACCATTTCGAGTGTAGGTAGCCTCCAATCCCAAGAATAAGTTAAGTTTCCCAAGATCCTTAATACAAAATTCTTTGTTAAGCCGATGCAAGAAGGTACATGATGCAAGAATCACATTTATAGATAAATATACACAAGAAGATACATGATGCAAGAATCACATTTATAGATAAACATGGAGGGAATCGCAGGACTGCATGAGAAACCATTGGTGGAAAAAATACACTTAGGCGATGAAACCAGACCCTCGGTGCCTGCATTAATCCATAAAGGCTTTGTTTAATTTGCACACATTTGAGGGAAAGTTGGGATCAAGAAAACCCTTTGGCTTTTCCATAAAAAAATATTTTGAGTGAGGTGCCCATGTAAAAAAGCATTATTGACATCCAATTAATGTAAATGCCAACCATTGATAACGGCTAAAGCTAGCACAGTGCGAACAGTGGTAGCTTTAACAACAGGACTGAAGGTATGAGAGTAGTCAACGCCTAGAATCTGACTAAATCCCTGAGCGGCAAGTCTAGCTTTATAACATTCATTAGAGCCATCAGACCGAAATTTGGTACGAAAGATCGATTTTGATCCAACAACATTGACATTTGAGGGTCTAGGGACAAGAGTTCAAGTCTTATTCTTTTGAAGAGCATGAAGTTCGTCTTCCATGGCATGAACCCATTTTTTGTCTTTCCATGCCTCATAATAAGTATTTAGATCGCTGTTGTAAACAAGGCGTGATGAATAGGAATGGCGTCCGTATGAGCGAGATCAACATGATAATGTGGTTTAAAGATCCCAAGTTTTGAACGAGTAGTCATCGGATGAGAGGGTAGAGGAGGTGGGACCGGGATGGATGTAGTTTGTTGGACTAAAACAGGTTCGGTTTAATGGGTTGGAGAGGATTCAACAGGATGATCCATAGCTGGAACATGGGCTTGATCCAAAATGGATTCGGTGGAGTGGATTGGGGCTGGAACAGTTACTACGGGGTATGAGAGGGTTGCAGCGGAAAGATGTGGGATGGAGTGGAAGCTTCATTATGGGTATGGGCCGAAGAAGGAACAGATTGGGCTGAAGGAGAAGAGCTGCTTGGACCAGGAAAGGATCGAGTGGTGGCAATGGTGGCTTTTAAAAAAAGGAGCAGTGATATAAGAAGGTGTGTCGTGTGAGGTGGTATCAACAGTGGATTGTTTTTTAGAAGGGGTAGATAGGGTAATGTCATGAGAAGAAATATCCAAAAAAGTGGACACCTCAAGTGAATCAATAGATTTGATATTGACGGATCCGGTATTAAGAGGAAAATATTGTTCATTAAAGTGAGCATGCCGAGTAACATAGATGCGTGAGGTGCACGGATCAAGACAACGATAGCCCTTGTATTTGGATCAATACCCAATAAAAATACACAGTATACTTAGAGGTGATAATTTACTTTTAGCATAATCACGTAAGTACGGAAAAACACGACACCCAAAAACATGGAAAGATGTATAATTGGGTAGTGTATAATATAGTAACTCGAATGGAGATTTCCCATTTAAAATCGTGGATGGTAAACGATTGATTATAAAAACCGCTGAAGAAAAAGAGTCAACCCAATATTTAGTAGGAAGTTTAGCTTGAAAAAGCATAGCCAATCCAGTTTCAACAATGTGCTGATGTTTTGGTTTAACCCGACCATTTTGTTGCGGGGTGTACGGGCATGACATGCGATGTAAGGTACCATTATGTGAAAACAAGTGGTGAACACGATGATTAGTGAACTTGGTTCCACCATCACTTTGAAAAAAAATTATTTTGGTAGAGAATTGTGTTTGAACAAAAGGTATGAAAATAGATAAAGCATCAAAGAATTCTGATTTTGCATGTAATGGATATAACCAGGTCTCTGATACCATGAATGAACTGTTAATGTATCTTATTGAATGAAATCTTTGGAGTACAGAAAAAAATATATAGACATGAAAAATACGTCTAGAACCCTAAAGAAATACAGTTATACAAATCTAACATAATGGAATACATAAAGACATTATCTAACATCCTTTAAATAAGGGCTAGGATTATAAGAATTGAAGGAATTTTCAGGTCATTCAAGAAACCCTCTTTCTTAATTGTTAAAAATCAAATCCAGTACTTTGATAAGAATGACTAATGAGAGAGTGTTCGTTGAAGAACTCTTTGAAGAATAAACTAGCGAAAAAAATAATGTTGCCTATTTTGAGTATAAATATGTGTGCTTGCAGGCTGATATGTATTCTTTGACAATATTTTGAAATAGTTGTTATGTAATTGCTAGTTACTTATATACCCTCAATAGTGTTAAGTAAAATGAAAACTAGAACTCTAGAAGCTAGGCAGGGGCGGATTTATAGCCAACTCGGGGGTTCCTAGGAACCTGTTCGGTTCGTATTTTATAGTGTTAATCTATATAAAGACTTCTGAAGGAACCCTTTAAAGTTTTATGAGGGAACCTTATAAACAAATCTGAAGATGGTCCATTGGTATGTATGCGCGCATATTAAACCTCAGATCATGTGTTCGAGTCTGGTAAAAGCTGGTTTTTTTGCGTTTTTTTCTCCTAAAAATGATTTTAGGGTTTAGTAACTTATTACTTATCCGCCCTGGGTGTCGCCCCTGCAATCAAACCCAAACAAAACACGCACACTAAACTGAAGAACTGAAAACCCTTAAGCCGGCCATCGTTCGTCTCCAGCCACGTGCCACCATTCGTCTCCACCCACAGTCGTGCGCTCTCCACCTCACCATTCCTTTCCTGATTCCTTTCAATCACACAAATTTATAGGTAATTACATTGCTTTTCATTGATAATTCCATGTGAAAATGGTTGTGAAACCTAGGGTTTAGATTTGTGCTTTTTTAATTGGTTGTTGAATTCTTCCATGTTTGTTTTATATTAAAAACTTGTGTTTTTTTGTTCAAGTTAATTGCGTAATTTGTGCTTTTTTGTTCAAGTTAATTACTTAATTTTTGCTTTTTTGAGCTTTGGAGTTTTAACAAAATGATGCTTGTTTGTGTACGTTTCGGTTCATGATCGTTGATTAGTAACTTTGTAATCTTTGAAACTTATTGTTTGATATTTAGGTAATATGCAAAGGGGAATTTCAGGTATTTTCTAAAGGAAACTATCAAATGTTAAATCATCATCTTTGTAATTGTTTTGTAGAAGAAGTGTTAAAGAAGATATTTGAAGAACTTGGTGATGATGTCTTTTCTATATTAGTTGATGAATCGAGAGATATTTCTAGAAAGGAACAAATGGCTGTGGTTTTGAGGTATGTTGATAAATTAGGATTTGTGAAGGAGCATTTTATCGGTCTTGTTCATGTTAAAGAAACAACCGCTTTATCCAGGGGTGGATTTTACTTTTGATGAAAAGACGATCTTATTGATGAACTCGGCCACTACATTCGTAATGTGAAAAAAGATAGTCGATTTAACAACTTGAATGGGATAAGTTATCTTGCCAAAAAGATGGTGAAAACAAGAAAACACATTGATTATCAATTGGTTTATTGATTAATGAAGTTGTCACTAGTTTTACCGGTTGCAATGGCAAGCGTTGAAAGAAGTTTTTCTTTAATGAAGCATGTAAAAACGGAATTACGTAATAGGATGGGTGACGGATACATGAACGATTCTTGCATTTGCTACGTTGAAAGAGAGTTTTTACAACAAATTTCTATCGAGAATGTAATGCAACATTTTCAAAAGATGAAACCTCGTAGGGAACAACTTTAGGTATGCTTTTTATTTTATTCGTAAAGACTATCTCATTTATGTTTCGTTTTTTTTTTAATTTATGATGACGATGTTTTTTTCATTATTGTATCGTATTTTTATTATGTTATGAACCTTGCCCGACACGAATTGTCGAACCGTTCCGTATTTTTTTATGTTTGGACATATGATATTGGAACACTTAAAAAAAGTGAATCCTTTGGAAAAAAATTCCTGGATGTGTCACTAAAGCTAGGTTTAAGTATGATTCAAATCTTTAATATATTACTTTTTGTTTAATCTAGTTGTTTTGGTTTGTAACGTGGTATGTCACTTACCATGTATCATGTATGTTAAAGATATGTTTTTTCTTCTGTCTGGAGTAAGTCTTAATTTAACTTGGTTGGTCACTTCATATGCTAATCACGATTTGTATTCTTTTATTACAATTGGGGTTTCTCTCCTTTCAACAGTAAAATTTTGAAGTTTTTGAAACATACGAACCTGTTCTTACTTATGTGTCTTTGCAGCAGGACATTGAGCTATATATTCTATATTTTTGTTGATACGCGGAAATTCAGTGAAGTAGTGATGGAGGCAAAAGCAGCAGGTTACACTGAACCAGACCCTAGAGATGATCTTGTTGGGGAACCAGGTGATAATCCTTACTAGAGAATGTGGTCTAAATCTTGAACTTTCAGATATCACTATTTCAAAGCCTTGTGCCAGATCCAATAAAGGTGAGGAGTTTACGTTTATCCAACCAAGCCTCTGGAAAAACATATCTTGTTTATGAAGATGAGAGAAAAGGGATGGTGATTTGTAGTTTATTTTAAAAGAAAACTAATTTTAAAATAACTAAAATGATCAAAAAGCCCTCACATGCCTTGCATGTAAGGGGTGTTAACCAGAAAAACAAATGAAGTTAATATGAAAGGTATACCTTGTATCAAAACATGAACATATAGGTTGTTTTTTTTCGGATTTTAAAGTGAAAGGTATGGTGTGCACTTTAAAGTGAAACGCATGTTTTTGGCGGCTTTTAAATCTTCACATTTTGTACCATAGATTTAAGTACGTAATTTTTATCAATTTTGGGATCCTTAAAAGGTGACGATTTAAAGTAGTTATTTTAGTTGATTGTATTGTAGAGTATCCCTTGAGTGAGGTCTCCTTTTTTTTTTAGCGGCAAATTTGGATCACTGACGGACCACTAAAGTATCATCGTGCCACGAGCGAAACCACCCCGATCATATCCATCTCCACTAGGCAATAATGTCTATACATTAATTCAGGAGAAACCCCAATAAATATGGGAAAAACACCCATTGTGGGAATCGAACCTAAGATTTATCGGTCCCAAAGCTTTATCCCACCCCAAGATGCCACTAGGCTATAAACCCATAGACTGTTGGATTTATATGTACGGGTTCGATAAGTCAACGCTGCTGACCGAGCTATGACCCGTAAGAGTTACACCTTGAGTAACCGAACATTAAATCCACTTAACTTGATTAGCTGGTGACCACGAACAATTAACGGAACAAAATATATAATTATCTAGAATAATTATATATCCATGAAAAACGGGATTTATTATTTATACGGGTTATAAATAATATAACGTTTAATTACTTATTTAATTAAACTTTGTTTCTCGGGCTTAGTATCGCTTTTGGGCTTGTACTAGACGCGTTGGGCTTTAGTGGCCTAAGAGATAATTAGGGTTATTAATCTAATCTATACTATATAATAAAAGAAACCATTTTGGGGACACTTGTCATCATATTAGGCCATGTTTTATAGATATGTATTGTTTTAGTTTAATCTTTTCTAATTAATTATAGATAATCCTCCTACTAAATATTATTTAGTTTAATTTCTTATGGATAATTATTATTTAGTTTAATCTCCTTCTCATTTATAATATTATTTATTTAACTAATAGAGTAAATTACAATTTTGGCCCCTATGGTTATATCACTTTTACTCTTTTAGCCCAAAAAGAATTTTTAACATCTGAGCCCCCAACGTCTTTTTTCTAATCTTTTTGGCCCCTGACGTCTTTTTTTCTAACACTTTTGGCCCCTAACATTTAATGGATGGGGTTAGTGTTAAGGGCCAAAAGGGTTAGAAAAAAAGACGTTGGGGGCTCAGATGTTAAAAAATTCTTTTTTGGGCTAAAAGGGTAAAAGTGATATAACCACAGGGGCCAAAATCTTTTTTTCTAACACTTTTGGCCCCTAACATTTAATGGATGGGGTTAATGGATGGGGTTAGTGTTAAGGGCCAAAAGGGTTAGAAAAAAAGACGTTGGGGGCTCAGATGTTAAAAAATTCTTTTTTGGGCTAAAAGGGTAAAAGTGATATAACCACAGGGGCCAAAATCGTAATTTACTCTAACTAATATTATTTATCACTTATACATTTACGGAGTTTTAAATAATGGGTTAAATTTATTGACACTTCGTTAACAAATTTTGATACAACAAAATAATCTATTTATATCAATCTAAATTTTTATCTATACTATACTATATAATAAAACATTAATGTGTAATACATGTCGTTCATTGTAGGTATTTATTTTATGATTTTCTCGCCTTACTTCCAAACTTATCTTATAGTAATTAAATAAATAAATGAATAATGAGCTAATAATAAATTTTATCCTACTTTAAATTTCGAATATCATTTTTCTATTTTTCTAATAAAATATTATCTGAAATTGTAAATTTTTAATTTAAAACATTTTAAATAAAACAAATTATTTATCACGAAAACCAAACTTTATATTAATGTATTAAATATTTTTATTTTCACTATACAAAATTACATTTACTAACTTTTTTTTATTATTTGGTATATAAAATTACATTTATTTAACTCGTGTAATAAATGAGAGTTTTTAAAGATGTATTATTATTTGGTAAACAATATTACATTTATTCAACCCGTGTAATACATGTGGTTTTAAAGATATAACTTTTTTATTTGGTATATAAAATTATATTAATTCAACCCGTACAATATGGTTCTTATATATATAACTTTTTATTATTTAATATAAAATTATATTTATTCAACACGTGCAATAGAGGAAGTTTTTAAATATATACTGTTTTATTATTTAGTATATAAATTTATTTACTTAACCCGTGTAATACACGGGGTTATAACCTAGTATATATATATATATATATATATATATATATATATATATACATATTATTAATAACTCTAATTAAAATATACAAATTAGGCATTACAGCCGTGAGAGAGAAAAAGAGAAAAGGGATTCCTTTTCTTTGCCGCCACCAAGCAAACGATGCCGCCCCCTTTTTCTATTTCTCGCGATTCCTTGTTCCGCAAGCCACACACTCGGTTACCGTATTCGTGTTCTAGCACTCGTTCGTTGTACCTTGGTGTCTCACACGGTTAATTATTAACCACAAGGGTATAATTTTTCTCATCGGTAGATTAAATATTTTATGTATCGTATTTGCATGTTTGTAACCATGATCCTGTTCGATTCACTTTTGGTGTTGATTATTTATATTTATTTCGCTGCGTTTTCATTAATTATATATTTAATTAATAAAATATGTCAAACCCGTTTTGATAAAAAAAAAAAAGTAAAATTAACACCACTGAATCCCAACATAGACATGCATACGAATCGAATTCCCATAAATATTTCCCTGATATATGATCTACTTTAAAAATTGTTGCTTACTAAAGGATTACTTTAATTTCGCCAAATGAACTCCATATTGTTATTTTTTTTCATTTATTCAACTGTAACTCATCCCTGGTACCATTTGTTTTGCATTCAAGCATATACAATCTTATT
This sequence comes from Helianthus annuus, assembly GCF_002127325.2. Classification (NCBI taxonomy): domain Eukaryota; kingdom Viridiplantae; phylum Streptophyta; class Magnoliopsida; order Asterales; family Asteraceae; genus Helianthus; species Helianthus annuus. Next base: position 94,927,395 of record NC_035433.2, read on the forward strand.
AACTTTTCTTAAAGGACACAAAAAGTTGTTCTTCCTAGCTTCACCTCTACTATCCAATATATACAAATCTACACACACAGTTACCAAAATCAAACATTATGGCAATTCCAAGTGCAGTAGAGAAAACAAACCTTTTTTATTTCTAGGTGTCCTAGAGATTTTATACGCATTTATAGATTTTTTTTATAACATGTTTGACAAATACGGACTCACAGCCGCTAAGGTGACAAGCAAACTTGCCTTGAGTTCGTTGGTCAAAATAGCAAACTCGATCCTTCATTCTATCGAGAACCATAAGTTCGCTTGCTAGAGCTAGACTAGCGAACTCAAAAGATTCCATTGAGTTTGCTACCCTTCATCCTATTTGTCAAACATGTTTATAAAACCTACTAGAAATGCTTATGAAATAGTTAGAAGACCTAGAAATGAAAAAGAATATATTGAAATAAAAAAGAAAAGAAGCCCGGCCTAATGAATAAGTTTATTTATTTAAGTTACTTGAAATAGTTTCTTCAAGGCATTGCTTTTGGCGAAGTAATTCCCTAATGAATTACTATTCCTTGACGATTGACTATTCTTTGACGATTGACGTGATAACACCTCCTTTTGATTGTCAACTTCATCAGAACATATCACCATGACTGGTTCATCAACTTTTGTTCCTCCTTGTTTTTGCATGTAAATGTAATCCCATTTTTCTTGGAAAAGGTAGAAAAATGCCATGAAAGAGACCTCAACTGTGAAGAGTATACTCCAAAGCCTAGCATTCATGGATGTTCTTTTGTGATATGCTTTTAGACCTGTGTAAGTGTTCAAGATCCCAACTAGTGAAATCATTGTCCCGAAAATCCAGTGGAAAACGTACCAAACCGTCCGCCTATTCGTTCCCCTGGGAAACAAGGCTCAAATTGTTATTGTTTGCCACCATGATGTTTTTGGCTGTAATTAACAAAACAATTGATACACCACAAAACAAATGAGTATTACTAACGCTCATTAATTCGTCGGTAATGGCCGTAGGTAATATTTCCAAATTCCAACAGAGATTATCGATGAACTTTTTAGCGATTAGACGAAAGATTTTTCATGATGATAAAAAAAAGAAGTATATAATTTTTGTTTAACCAAGCTAAGGGACTTAAAATATAAAAAGAAAAAGTAGATATTTCTACAGATGAATTTTAAAATTTGTTTTTAGGCGACAGATCGAATCCGTTGTTAAATATCATGCATAACAATAAAAAGTTTATTTTCTTCCAACTTTATCTTCGTCGATCAAAAAAAAGTGTTTTTATTCTCTTTAATTACGTGGGATATGACAATATCCGTTAGTAATTAGCGACTGTCGATGATACTCTTTTGTTTAGCAATGATAAATACCTGTTAGGCCGGCAAAACCCAACCAGCATTTGCAGCAGGATGGCAGCATAAAGTGCCAAACCTATTTTCTGGTGAGTGTTGTTGAATGAGTTTTCGAAGCTCATTACAGAGAGGATAGCTCCAGCACATGCAAGGAGCACTCCAAGTACCTTGACACACTTTGAAAAGTTAGAAAACTGATACCGACCAAAAAAATGTGTCAAGTTGTTCACAATTATTATAAGAAAAACGTCCCCTTTGAAAGTACAGACAAACTTATAAATTAATAAGTATATTTAAGCTTACAATTGAAGATTATAATTGATCACATTATAATGACCAAACAACGCTAGATTTCTTATCATTAATTAGGGTGACTTTACGTGTCGTCAAAGTATGGTTTCTTAGTTTTATAAAAGATTATTATTATTGAAACTTTATCTAACCCGTAAAAATTTATATATACACATTTTAGAAACCATAAACGTTATTTATTAACTAAATGATAATGTAGCTTCTTCTTTGAGATATCAATTAACGCTGTCCTTCCACCAACTCTATTGACTATTATCTTTTACAACTTATACTATAATATTTTCTTTATTCTATTTTAAGATTAGCATATTTTATAAACTATTTTTGAGTTAATAAATATAATATAAATTTATAATTAAACTAACACATGTAAAAACAAAAATATAATCACGATGTGAATAACTGTGTTGATTCTTTAAAAATTTAATATCTTATTTATATTTTATAATTTAAGTATATATATAGGACCTAGATCACTTGAAAACTCTCTCGAGTTGTGAGAACTTTGAAATACGATTTTTTATATGTTTTTTAACCAAAATATGTATAATTGACTACTAAGAAATATGTAAATATTGAAAAAAAAAATGGTAGTGACTTTACATTTTTTAACAAAAACATGTATAATTGACTACTAAGAAATATGTAAAAATTGAAAAAAAAAATGGTAGTGAGTTTACATATGTGTAAGAAAACTTACGTAAAATAAATATCCATCAATTTACACAAAAATTACGCATGTGTATTTTTGTTTCACACTGGTGTAATTTTTTGCATATAATTTTGTTCTTTTTTATTTCAATTTTCCATAATAATAAGATAAAAATGGATACTTTAGCAAAAATAATAATCATAATAACAATAAAAATTTAAAAGAAAATGTTACATGGAGTTCTCACATATGTTTATATGCAAATCAAAGCTCCGAAAAAGATTTTATAAAATAATATATTTTTACATATAATAATATTTTTAAGGAGTTGCTTTTAATTATTTACTTATGGTTTCCTAGTGGTACCCACAATAAACTCAACCATATATATATATATATATATATATATATATATATATATGATTAGATTCAAGAATGAACACTAGTGTAGCTTGCGAACTGAGTGAACTAATCGTGGTCATACACGTGTGTAGATTAATGACCAGAATTTGATGTTGAAATACACTAGTGTATTTTACGATTTGATGATGAGATCCTGCCCATACACGTGTGTAGATCAATGGCCAGGATTTGTTCACTCAGTTCGCAAATACACTAGTGTTCACTCTAGAACTCCACCCTATATATATAGGGTAAGGTTCATGCGAGAACCACCTTTATTGCGAGAACCGCGAGAACCAATGTGAATACAACCTAAAATAGCGAAAAAAACCTAACCCCCCCCCCAAAAAAAAAAAAAAAAAACTAAACCCCTTTCCCCCCCCCCCCAAGCTAAAAACTAAACCCCTAAAAAAATCAAAAAAATCTAAAAAAATAAAAAAAAACACACACAAAAAAAAATTAATATTTTTTACATTAAAATCGCTACTTTTAGTAGCCAAAAAAATTTTTTAATTTAAAAAAAAAATTGCTACTAAAAGTAGCGATTTTTTTTATAAAAAATTATTAAAAAAAATTGTGTTTTTTTAGCTACCTTCTCCTATATATATACATATATATATATTGAAAGTGTATTGTATAATTGGGCTTAACGTACGTTTTAAATATATAACATACAGATTTTGGGTATACAAGATGAGGTTTTTTTGGAAAAAATGAGAGGTAAATTCTCATTTACATGAAAAAAAATATTTTGCATGTTAAAAAAACAATCCCATATTGAAAAAAAAAACAAGTCGCATGTTGGAAAAAAACAAATCGCATGTTGATTTAAAAAAAAAATCGCATGTTATATATTAAAAGCGTATGCAGTGCACGTTAAGCCCAATTGTACGTTAACCAACCCCTATATATATTTACGTATATATATGTTATCTATTAAAGACTAAAATTAGAAATTAAATAGGTTTTGATATTATTCAAGAATAGTTTATATACCCATCGCCATTAATGCTCTTGAAAACCGTAAAACCCCTCTTTTTAGGAAAACACGGTTATCAAGGCAGTAAGGGTGAGTGGGGAAACAGAAAGGGCTTCACGCGCGCGTAGGAACCACGATTGGCGACTCCCAATTAATGTTTGACGTCTGACACGGATGACAGCCTGTCACACAACCATCACACGTCAACATCACCACAGTACATTTTATCAACTTGTCTGCCACGAATCAAGCACTTTCAAAATTCAAATCATGAGAACTTCATCTTGAAGAAAAGAAATATCTTTTGAAAGAAGTTTGTTCATACCCTACGGCGAGCAACTTGTTCACTTCTCAAACAACAAAAGCGCACACTCCATTTTTATAGTCCAGTGCTCCACCTACTTGCCATTTGCGCATAGCAGCACCACTGGACTGGGGGACTTGAAAGGGTATGGTTCCAAAAACCCTGCGCAAGCGTATAAGACCATACCATAACTACATTCCAAAATCATCTTAAACAAAACCATGCGCGGCCGCGCAGTGGTTCTAAACAAGATTTGGAGAAATCAGTCCTCAATGACCATGCGCCGGAGAAAGAAATGACAAATATTCAACTAACACTCTTGCGCGGGCTCGCGCAAGAGTATAGTTAGGCTTGAAGATTTAAAAAATAAGTATTAAATATATCCACGCGCATGAAATCAGGATTGGAACAAAAGGAATCTTTTCTGTTATAACAGAATGACACGTGGCATGGGAGCAATAGTTTACAGCTGTAGATCTTCTAGAAGGCATTTAAAGACCATCGTGCACAATCCTCATTCGGTTATAACCAAATGTGACGTGGCAAAATCTGGGGCCTTCATTGAAGTCACGATGATGGCGACAATTTATATACAAATTTAGATCAAACCAATTTCCACGTGGCATCTCCCCAGCCGTTGATCAAGATCACGATCCGTGTGCATGGATGGGGAGATAACTAACGAATGGAAAAGATAATTCCGTTATTACCTCCGTTATATTTTTTGGCGCCAAACTTCGGTAATAAATATGAGAATTCAGGTACGATCTATTCATCTACTCTCACTTACTTTCACTCTTACTACTTCATCTTTTTTGAGATCATTGTACTTATTCTCACGCCGTAGGGTGGTCACGTAGATAACCTCCATTCTTCCCGTGGCGAGGCTAACGGCGTTTTTATTTTGCAGAGATTTCCGACGAAATAGTTCCTATCAGCAATCGCCAAGAGGATTAACACTTTTTTGCCGAAACCCTACCTCCCGATCTAATTGATTCCGGTCATTTAGATCCGGTGTTTCTTCAGCTACCAAAAACAAACAATGAAAGTGATGTATAGTGACTTCTGTTTTTCGTTCCCTTAATACTCATACGCGGACGTGTTTAACTTTTGTTACCAGAACCAGTTTTATTTTTATATTTTTCTATCCATCCGATTAGGTATCTATGTTTTTTTTTCATCACATATATCAAATCGGTACAATATTACAATGTAATTTTGTAATTCATAACTTTATGTTTTGTAACTTATACGGAATTCTTCCCATGCATCCCACTAGTTATAAATAATATTAACAAACATGTTTGTTCCGATAGTGCCTGTCAACAGCTACAGTAACTCTTTATTTTGATTTTCACTTTTACTCAATATAATCATTACGTCCGAACTTTTGATTCCGGTATGTTCGATACCATCATCCTAAGTTTCGTGATACTCCAATTGGTTTATTATTTGTTTCTCTATTGATTATTAGGTTCTCTATTTGTATGTATGAACATCATGTGCGTTTCTGAAAATACATATGTGGATTCATGTTAATCTATTTGTATGTTTTAATTTCATCACTCGTAATGTTCCATTTATTTTTGCAAGCACGAAAAGTTTTAGTTTGTTTTATATTGTTGTTTGACAACATTAAAAATAAAAATCTTTTAATATTATATGGGTTGATGATCTTCTAATGACAACGAATCAGTTTTTGGTCACCAAAACAAAATTAGAAAGCTAGAAAAGCTAATAAATGTGTTCTTTTGTGGGGCATGGTGTGAAATCAATGGATAACTAGATGCCCTATTACCGCTTATCACAAAACAAGGGGAATAACTAAAATGAATTTGATGGTAACTGCAATCTTTTTGCTGTTGTAAAATGACTTTGATGGAAGTTTTAACTAGTGATGATTGTGAAAGGGTGCATAAGGGATTGTAGTAATCGGTGATCGTTTAGTATAGTTCGCTACGGTATGTAAAACTCAAATCTGTGTGTGAAAATATTATTAAGGAAATGGAAGAATAAATCTGCCTAGTCAGTAAATTTGTGTTTAATTTCATGTTGATGGACTTTTCTTTTGTCGAAATTAGGGGATTATTTGGCGGTTCGAACGATGCAGGATCATGAATTTTGTATTGACTGTGAGTAAAGTCGGCTCTGTTTTGTGTGAACCTTTGTTTCTTTCCCTTATGCATATTTTCATCCATATGTACTGTTATTAATCCATAATTTGTTGGAGAGTGGTTTCGAAGTGGTAATCCTTGTCGACGATGAATAAAGAAAAGCTTTTATGGTGGTCATGTAGAGTCCTTGGCTATTGAGACAAGAAAACGATCACCGGAGACAATGATTTGGTGGATATCGTTGGAAATTTTAAAAAATGGCACACTAATATACTCACTGTTGGACCTGACAAAGAACCAACAAAGAAACCTAAAGCAGGTCTAGAGAAGAAACATATGAAGGTGATGATGATAAGAAGAAGCTATTAAAAATGGGTGAAACTTGCTGGATATGAGATCTATTATTTAGGTATTGTTTTATTTGCTGGAAATAAAATCTATTATTTACTCATAATTTGTATCATTCTTCTGATTGATGATTTTGATTTTTTTGAACGGCCAACAGAATCAATCCCAAGCACTCTGGGGGCACCCACTGGACCAAACGGAGTACTCCGAGAGTAACCCGAGTCCACCACCAATTCTGGGGAAAACTCGGTAACCCACCCGCCCGTAGGCACGACGGTGAAATTACCGGTAAAACCCGTTTGGCTCAAGGATCGAACCCAGGTTTCCCTGGGTCTCCTATCATTGTCCACCAATGTCTCACTCTGCACCAAATGAGAGTTGAACTTGCAGCTCTCAAGAGAAATTTAAGTCTTCCACCACTTGATCTAGATTAGTTTATATGAAGGATTAGATTAGTTTAAAAAATGCCATGGGTTTGGGATGGGTTTGTTATTAGGTGAAACTCGCATAGTTACTTGCACCTGTTTAGTATATTGAAGTTGTTAGAAACCATAAATATTTAATATTTCAAGTTGGTTTGAGTCGAGCTTAATATTGTGTTTTGGGAATTAGACATGTCAATGGGTAACTTTAACCACATAAAGCCATAAACGGGTATACCACAAACACGATGGGTTTGAGACTGAAAAACAACATTTGAAGATTAGGGTGGTTAACTCAATTGATCTCACGAGTGACTTTGAAGAGATCAAAGATAATAGTAAATTGGTTGTTTTATATATTTCATTCATGTTTATCATTAAAGTTTTTTTTTTTCTTTCAAATAGCTTAAATTACAGAAAATCCGCTTTCGGCGGGGCTCGAACCCTTTACTTCAAGGGGAGCAATGTGACACCCCGCGAAAACGCTTAACAAAACTAGCTTCCTCAGTGACTGTTTGCTAAATTTCGGGGCGAGATTCCTCTTCAAGTTGGGATGATGTCACAACTGAGCAGAACCCGCAACAATCCTGATTTCGCACCTCGTTTCTCTCACTTGGCGCTTGCCAAATTTCGGGACGAAATTTCTTTCAAGTTGGGGATGATGTGACAACCCGAACATTCAGGTTGGTATTATGTAATCACTCGCGGAACCATTCATACCGTTCATGCATTCCTTGGCCGTTTGGGCCTCTCCTCCCCTCGGCCCACATAGTGTGACACAAAACCCGTATACGTTTCAATGATGAATAATTAACAACATATTATGGTATGATAATCGGCCCAACACATTAATTAACAACATATTAGCCATATTATTGCATGATAATCGGCCCAACATAGGTATATTATTGTTTGATGATCAACACCTTCATGATTTCATTATTTAGCATCTTATCGGTTTGTTTAGAGAATGTGACCGGCCCAACTTCGAAATCCTTATAGGTTAGGAACATACGAATTATACTCTAAATCAAATTACGTTTAGTTTAAAACGATAACAAACCCTACCTTCCCCAAGAATACGTACGGCAGTAGATATCCCTCCCCCTCTCGTGACCATCTCCTTTATCGACAATTATGCAATCGGTATGTTCTTTCCATGATGTGATTTATATTAGTTGGTTATCTTAATCATGCGCGATCTATGAATAAAAGTTGTTGTGTGTCGATATGATCCAAGGAATTGTTGTAAGTTGTATTAATTCTAGACATGTATGATTATACTAGTATGTCGGCCATCATGTCACCTAACAAACAGAACATAATTAATTGATGCAGACCTCATTAATTAACATCAGAAAACATGTGATACATTACCTTTAAATTTGATTTATGGTAGTGATAGGGTTTTTGAGGTGTTAATCAGTTAGAGGACCAAGCAAGGGTCCAATAGGGGGCGGGTTGGTGTATTGTAATAATAGAGAATGGTGGTTGAATTAAGTCAAAAGGGGCAACTAGTAAAAGGGCGGCCATGTGGGGTTTGTGGTTTCGATGCAAACATATGAGTTTAGGAAATCATGTGAGATGCCATGTTAGTCAAACCCACCAACTTGTATCGGTCCAATAGAATTAAAGTGATTGAATATTAGTATGTGTGTGATGTATGTGGCGGCTACCATATTTGATCATGTGATCCCTTTATGTGCTTGATTTGATTGGTTATAAGGGGCGGTTTGGCTATTTCTAATAAATGATTTTTGATAAGGAACTAGAGGGGTAACATGCATATCATCAGGCCGAAGTGGGTATTGTATCTTGTGGGCTGTGATGTTAACTTGGGCTGCGGTGTGTGGACTTGCACCCTCCCACGGCGGTTGTATCTCGGCCCGTAAACACAGGCTCAATAGCCTAGTCTGATTTGGTTTGGGCCTGGTATGGTGGGGTTGGGTATAGTGTACGGTTTGGTAGTCATCCCGACAATGTGAATATTTTTCTATATTGCTTGGTGTATATATTTCATATGTAATTCGGTTAGGTAATTGATTTTAGGTGTACATGTATAGATTTATAAACTGAATATGGGCCGAAGCCTTGGTGGGCTGTATATGCATGATAATTGTTGGTTAGTGATAACGTGATGTTATTTGCTATGTGTCGGGTGTAGTATGAGTTTGTGATATGAACGTATACGTGAACCAACTATGTGTATGTGAATGGTAAATGAGCTGTTAATATGTGATGTTATGGTATATGGGTTTGAGATTTGAAGGTGTATATATAACTGGAATACTCGCTATAACTCGTGTGATAAAATGTGCCAAGCTTGTCCATACTTGCATAATAAAGATATGTGATCTATGTGAGTAAGTAACTGACTGGAACTGAAATCATACTAGGATTGGATTATTCAACTGATAAACAAAGTAATTAATCTTACCGAGCAAACCAAAGGTGAGTTCATTGCTCTTTTCTCAAGCATGGATCCCAGTGAAGGGTTAACGGGTAACGTTCCGATGAGGAATGCATGGGTAACGGGATGTTGGTTATTGTACTCTATTTTTCTATCACTGTAAGACCACTACATCTACCGGCACGTTGCTTGTAGGGCAACGGGGGTTATTAGTTGATAGCGCTATTAGGTTTGGCACCCTCACGACGTTCAAGGGGAACGGGCGTGAACTAATTACCTTAAAACATGACCAATGCTTTGATAGAGGCATTGGGGTTGGCAATCACATATCATATGGCCATTCGGTACTCGAGTAATAACAACATCAAAACGGCAAACATCATAACAACAAACAACATATCATTTTGTAAACTGTTTTACTCACATGACTGGTAACGCAACTTGGTAAACAAACGCAAACCTTGAACTCACCAGCGTAGTCTGACACACTTGTTTACATGCTTGTAGGTGATTACTGAAGGAACTTGGGAGCTTGCTGTCTGATGCTGCTGGAGTGGTTGTGGTCATAATAAACAGTTATCTTAATTTGCTTTTGATACATTACACATTGATACTTTTATGCTTCCGCTCAGTACTTTGGTTTTGATTTAACTTTCAAACGATACATTTCTTTCAATTGGGTATTTAATTACATTATTACTTGTGTTTGATATGATTAGTGGCTCTCTGTTGAATCGTTACGCCTCCATTAGGGACACGCCCTAGGTGGTAAATTGGGGGTGTGACAGTTTGGTATCAGAGCCACTAGTTATAGAGAACTCGGTTTTAAAAACGTTTTCATAAAACCAGACTATAACCGAATTGATCCAAATGATGACCATGACACTCAGCTTCAGACTGCAAGGTTCGTTCCTCCTTAGCTTATGCTCTCTATGCCTAGTAAACGTAACTATATATATATAGCATACACGATACGACATGGTAGGCATCATGACACATTGTTAGTGCAACATAACACTTGTATCTAGTCAATTTTAATCTTGTTGGTAGTGCTTATTTTGTGTTGATTGGAGTGGGAGAAACTTCAAACATAAGTTAAGAAGCATCGAGAGGAGCATGCAAACCGCCTTATTATCATGGGTGCACACATAATAATAACGCGTGGTGCATGCAAATCCCAATGAGGCTTAACGAGTGTAAGAGGGGTTCTTCCCTGTTTGTGTATGAACATGGTAGTTAATCGTCCCTAACGTGATAAACCTGAGTACTTTCCTCGTTTTCGACTCCTAAATTCGTTCCCTTCCCCTAATATAGAACCATGAGTGGACGAGGACACGGTCGCGGTAGCATCAACATGACTCAGGCTGAGTTAACAAATCTGATAAACACACGTGTGGCTGAGGCCCTGGCAGCCTACCAAGCTGCGCACCCAAACAACCAGCCTGCCTGTACGTTTAAAATGTTTATGGATTGCAAGCCACGGACCTTCAGTGGGACGGAAGGGGCTGTGGGACTACTGAGGTGGTTCGAGAAAGCTGAGTCAGTGTTCGCCATGTGCAACTGTCCCGTGGGGGACCGCGTGAAGTATGCGACGGGCACGCTTGAGGATGGTGCCTTAACCTGGTGGAATGCCCAGGTTCAGCTGCTGGGTATCGATGCAGCAAACGCCACTACTTGGGACGACTTCAAGGAATTAATGAGGGAGGAATACTGTCCTCGTGACGAGATACAGAAGCTAGAGAACGAGTATTACGATCTGAAACTGGTGGGGTCTGAGGTTGAAGCATATGTGAAGCGATCGTATGAGCTGGCTGATTTGTGTCCAAATTTGTCTCGACCTATGTCACGAAGGATCGAGTTATTCATCAAGGGGTTACCTCCACGAGTGAAGGGGCTGGTTACTGCCGTAAACCTCAATAACCTAACCCAGATTGTCCGGTTGACTCATAAGATTATTGATCAGGAGGTGGAAAGCGACTCACTGCCACCGCGTATTTCTAAAGCTACTACTGCCGCCACTACAGCCACTACTCCTGTCACTGATGGCAAACGCAAGTGGGGTGATATGGACAAAGCGTCCAACTCGATTCAGCCCCAAAAGAAGACAGACACGGGCAGTACTCGCAGCTTTAGCCAATCATCCTCAGCGAATCAAAATCAGAGGTCTTATGCCGGAAAGAAGCCTCAGTGTAGCAAATGTGGGTTTCATCATTATGGGCAGTGTGATCGGGTTTGTCGCAGGTGCGACAAGATAGGCCATGAGGCCAAGGATTGTAGGGCCCCTCAGCCAAAGCAGCAGCAGCAGACTCAGTCGAATCAGAGACAGCAAGGGCAACAAAACCAGGGAAATCAAAAAGGGTGCTTTCAGTGTGGTGATGAGGGTCATTTTAAGAGGGATTGCCCTCAGCTCAATCAGAATGCTGGCAACAACAACAATACTGGAAGCGGCAACAATGGGAACAATGGTGGGAACGGAGCACGTGGAAGGGTATTTACTATTGGCGCTGGGGAAGACTCGCAATGATGGTAATGTAGAGGCCGGTACGTCTTCTTTGAATAACCTTTTCTACTTCGGTTTTATTCGACTCTTGTTTCAATTGGAGTTTTGTGCCTTAGGAATTCAGTCGTTAGTTAGGACTGACTTCCACCCTCCTTGTAAATAAGCATGTAGTAGAACTGACTGATAGTAAATCAATAGAAGCTTCTCATGTTCTTTTTGGTTGTAAACTTGATCTCGTGGGTCAAGTGTTCGACATTGACCTACTTCCCAATACTCTTGTAAGTTCTGACATGATCCTGGTTATCTATGTATCAAGCAGAGAATTCTCTGCAAAAAGAAAATCGTGCGTTCCCTCTCCCCAGTGGGGAATCCTTATCAGTTTAAGATCATCGTGGTGGTGCCGTTGTTGGCATTGTCATCGTCCTTGCAGCTTTTGAAACCCAACCCTACAACACGCGGAGCATCGCTTCTATCCGCGGGTACCGATGATCGCTAGATGGAACTTCCGAACGAACACGGGATTAGGAGAACTATACCCACGCATCCCTGTAGACGAACCTTATCACTTTCACTTGTCATCGCTGCTAGAAGTGAAGCAGTCACAGTTACACGCATATGTCGTTTTGCAACACTAACCTTTACCCACCAAACTCTGTTTTGGACAAATGATACACTCACGCGGCCGCAATGTGACGAACCTCCCTGTTGTGCCATGCCGCCATGCACCACTACTGGAAATTACTTCTAGACAACAAATTTGCTGACCAAATCCTTCGAATGTTTAATGGACCCCTGTTTCGCTCGATTCTTTGTACGAACCTCATTAATCCTCTGTTTCATTGATTGGCAACTGATATAACAACACGCTAACCACCATACCATGATCTCCACTGATCACAAGATTAGCCCCAGGCGTTGTAAAGTATCTATAGATCGAGTTCGACAGAACTTACTTTAAACCATTGTTTTAGATCAATTTTCGGGACGAAAATTCTTTCAAGTTGGGGATGATGTGAGACCCCGCGAAAACGCTTAACAAAACTAGCTTCCTCAGTGACTGTTTGCTAAATTTCGGGGCGAGATTCCTCTTCAAGTTGGGATGATGTCACAACTGAGCAGAACCCGCAACAATCCTGATTTCGCACCTCGTTTCTCTCACTTGGCGCTTGCCAAATTTCGGGACGAAATTTCTTTCAAGTTGGGGATGATGTGACAACCCGAACATTCAGGTTGGTATTATGTAATCACTCGCGGAACCATTCATACCGTTCATGCATTCCTTGGCCGTTTGGGCCTCTCCTCCCCTCGGCCCACATAGTGTGACACAAAACCCGTATACGTTTCAATGATGAATAATTAACAACATATTATGGTATGATAATCGGCCCAACACATTAATTAACAACATATTAGCCATATTATTGCATGATAATCGGCCCAACATAGGTATATTATTGTTTGATGATCAACACCTTCATGATTTCATTATTTAGCATCTTATCGGTTTGTTTAGAGAATGTGACCGGCCCAACTTCGAAATCCTTATAGGTTAGGAACATACGAATTATACTCTAAATCAAATTACGTTTAGTTTAAAACGATAACAAACCCTACCTTCCCCAAGAATACGTACGGCAGTAGATATCCCTCCCCCTCTCGTGACCATCTCCTTTATCGACAATTCTGCAATCGGTATGTTCTTTCCATGATGTGATTTATATTAGTTGGTTATCTTAATCATGCGCGATCTATGAATAAAAGTTGTTGTGTGTCGATATGATCCAAGGAATTGTTGTAAGTTGTATTAATTCTAGACATGTATGATTATACTAGTATGTCGGCCATCATGTCACCTAACAAACAGAACATAATTAATTGATGCAGACCTCATTAATTAACATCAGAAAACATGTGATACATTACCTTTAAATTTGATTTATGGTAGTGATAGGGTTTTTGAGGTGTTAATCAGTTAGAGGACCAAGCAAGGGTCCAATAGGGGGCGGGTTGGTGTATTGTAATAATAGAGAATGGTGGTTGAATTAAGTCAAAAGGGGCAACTAGTAAAAGGGCGGCCATGTGGGGTTTGTGGTTTCGATGCAAACATATGAGTTTAGGAAATCATGTGAGATGCCATGTTAGTCAAACCCACCAACTTGTATCGGTCCAATAGAATTAAAGTGATTGAATATTAGTATGTGTGTGATGTATGTGGCGGCTACCATATTTGATCATGTGATCCCTTTATGTGCTTGATTTGATTGGTTATAAGGGGCGGTTTGGCTATTTCTAATAAATGATTTTTGATAAGGAACTAGAGGGGTAACATGCATATCATCAGGCCGAAGTGGGTATTGTATCTTGTGGGCTGTGATGTTAACTTGGGCTGCGGTGTGTGGACTTGCACCCTCCCACGGCGGTTGTATCTCGGCCCGTAAACACAGGCTCAATAGCCTAGTCTGATTTGGTTTGGGCCTGGTATGGTGGGGTTGGGTATAGTGTACGGTTTGGTAGTCATCCCGACAATGTGAATATTTTTCTATATTGCTTGGTGTATATATTTCATATGTAATTCGGTTAGGTAATTGATTTTAGGTGTACATGTATAGATTTATAAACTGAATATGGGCCGAAGCCTTGGTGGGCTGTATATGCATGATAATTGTTGGTTAGTGATAACGTGATGTTATTTGCTATGTGTCGGGTGTAGTATGAGTTTGTGATATGAACGTATACGTGAACCAACTATGTGTATGTGAATGGTAAATGAGCTGTTAATATGTGATGTTATGGTATATGGGTTTGAGATTTGAAGGTGTATATATAACTGGAATACTCGCTATAACTCGTGTGATAAAATGTGCCAAGCTTGTCCATACTTGCATAATAAAGATATGTGATCTATGTGAGTAAGTAACTGACTGGAACTGAAATCATACTAGGATTGGATTATTCAACTGATAAACAAAGTAATTAATCTTACCGAGCAAACCAAAGGTGAGTTCATTGCTCTTTTCTCAAGCATGGATCCCAGTGAAGGGTTAACGGGTAACGTTCCGATGAGGAATGCATGGGTAACGGGATGTTGGTTATTGTACTCTATTTTTCTATCACTGTAAGACCACTACATCTACCGGCACGTTGCTTGTAGGGCAACGGGGGTTATTAATTGATAGCGCTATTAGGTTTGGCACCCTCACGACGTTCAAGGGGAACGGGCGTGAACTAATTACCTTAAAACATGACCAATGCTTTGATAGAGGCATTGGGGTTGGCAATCACATATCAGATGGCCATTCGGTACTCGAGTAATAACAACATCAAAACGGCAAACATCATAACAACAAACAACATATCATTTTGTAAACTGTTTTACTCACATGACTGGTAACGCAACTTGGTAAACAAACGCAAACCTTGAACTCACCAGCGTAGTCTGACACACTTGTTTACATGCTTGTAGGTGATTACTGAAGGAACTTGGGAGCTTGCTGTCTGATGCTGCTGGAGTGGTTGTGGTCATAATAAACAGTTATCTTAATTTGCTTTTGATACATTACACATTGATACTTTTATGCTTCCGCTCAGTACTTTGGTTTTGATTTAACTTTCAAACGATACATTTCTTTCAATTGGGTATTTAATTACATTATTACTTGTGTTTGATATGATTAGTGGCTCTCTGTTGAATCGTTACGCCTCCATTAGGGACACGCCCTAGGTGGTAAATTGGGGGTGTGACAAGCAACACCTTAACTACAATGACTTTGCCAATTGGACTCAACCTCCCACCCTATCATTTAAGTTATTTAGTTTGTTTAAAAGTCGAAGTCAGGTTATTATATAAACCTGACAATAGCATATGATTTTGTTGTTGTCATTGTTTGGTGTAAGCTAGGGGTAACACAACAAGAAAAATAATGTTTTTAATCATATCTCGTCGCAATGCGCATGCTGACGTCAACTCGTTATATACATAATAAAACCATTTCATTTTGTTAAAACTAATACAAACATATATATATATATATATATATATAGTGAAGGGTTCAAATGAGAAGAAATTCTTTGTAAGAAGAAAAAAGAAGAAACTTCAACCAATAGGAATGCTTTATTAGACTTCATTTAATATTTGTACTTAATGTAACTATAAGGTATATTAGTAAATTTACATACATCATTAATTGGTAGTTTCATCTTTAATAACTAACTATATTAAATTTGTAACTTATTTTTAAGATATATATTTTTCACAAAAAATAAATATAAAAATTCATTTATAGTGTAGGATAAATAAGAGGCGTGTAGGATAAATTACGAGTTGTGTAGGATAAATTTCAATATGTGTAGGATAAATTTCGAATTGTGTAGGATAACTTTTGATGTGTGTAGGCAAAAATATTTAGTGCGGAGGATTATAGTCTTAATGACTAATTAATTAGTCAAACATAATAATAAATAAGATAAGAAAAAAACTACTTAATGTTTTACAATTGTACCCTTTTATTCTTTTTCTTCTCAATAAAAATTTATTCTCAAATGAACCTTCCCCTATATATATATATATATATATATATATATATATATATAAAAGATAAGTAAATGCCTAATTCATTTTTACTTATATCAGTAAGTGTTGCTAAATGTACCCCTCATATATTATCCGTCTCACATCACTGAGGATATATTCAATAAGGAGGATATATTCAATAGAGGTGGTATGTCTAGCTACATCCTTTATAATTTAGGCATAGATAATCCCTACCAACCCTTGTAAAGCTACGATTACATACAAGGTAGCGCCTACTTATTATAGTTAAGAGACCAAAAGAAAGTTTGCAATGTTGATTAAAGGTAATGTTATAGATCTGCCTAGAATACATATATTTGTGGGCTCAATATTTATCACCACTTCTCTCTTTCCATATAAAAAGTTGAACTTTTTATTCCAAATTCTACCAATACATGATTAAAGTGAAGCAATGATGATATGGCAAAAAAGATGAAAACTTTAAATGATAAAAGCATGTGATATTAAACAAGCAATGCCCATTTCCAAATTGTCTTTCTTCTAAAGTGTAGTGGGGAAATCTAATCTTTATTGTTATAACAAAACAATATAATTTAACAAGAAAACTCACCTGCAGAATAGCATGAATGTATATGACTGCTTTAAGTTTTCTGGGGCTGCATTCTTCTTTATTCACTGTTCTTATTATAATTACACCAAGAGGCATCAAAAACCCCATGGAAGCCCACAACAGAATTCCATGAAGTTTTATATCGAATATAAGACGGGAATTCATCTGCGTATATAATCGATCATTCAGTAAGCTTTATGAATATATTCTTTCTGAAATACCAACACCGGCAAAGTGAATTTGAAAACAAAGAAGATTTAGCTAGAGGATTGATTTTAATACCTTGTGTTGATCAAAATCTTGTTTGATGAATTTGTGAGGGATAATGAGATGGTTTTCATTAGATGAACACACTCCTAAAGGTAGGAGATAAAGTGCTACTATGCTTGCGGGCATAGATGAAAGAAACACTTTTTTAAATTCATGCATAGTGATCATCACTTGCTCACCAACTATCTTGCAGTTCTATATATGCTTGAGATTTGACAAAATCTCCCCCCCCCCCCCTCTATATAAAGAAGAATGATCTGTAAGGAACCACACTTTATTGCGAGAACCGCATAAACCAATGTGAACACAACCAAAATTACCTAAAAAGTCTAAAAAACACACAAAAAATTTTTTTATATATTTTTTATTAAAAATCGCTACTTTTCGTCAATAAAAATTTTTTTAGACGAAAACTAACGATTTTTTATAAAAAAAATATTTTGTGTGCTTTTTAGATTTTTTAGGTTTTTGGGGGTTTAACTTTATGGTTTAGTTTTTAACATTTAGCTTGTGTGTGTGTGTGGGGGGGGGGGTAGGTTTTTTTTTTAGGTTTTTAGGGGGGGTTTAGGTTTATGGTTTAGTTTTTAGCATTTATTTTGGATGGCGGGTTAGGCTTTTGGGGGATGGGGTTAGCTTTTTTATGTTTTTGGGGGGTGAGGTGGGATGGGGGGTTAGGTTTTTTTAGGTTTTGGATGGTGTAGTGAGTTTATTTTATTGTGTTCACATTGATTCTTGCGGTTTTCACAATAAAGGTGGTTATCGCATAAACCCTATCCTGTATGTATACCAACTCTATCTAATAGGTTTGTAACTTTATACCATTATTGATCAAAACATGTTGCTGAGCCAAAGAGTTTGAATGGGGAAAAGCAAAAAGAGAAATATTATAATCATGCGAGTGTCAAAAACTCCATCATGTCACTACAATATTTATTATAACTAGGATTTAAACCTCGCGCGTGCTTCGCGGCGCGCAGGCGGTCAAAATAATTACTGTGTTCAAAACTCGATAACATTTATGTTCCATTTGTGCAAAACATGAACTCCATACATAAAAGTATAAAACAAAACAAAACAACCCATCCCATCAAACAAATTCGCATCACCGTCGCCTGTCCACTTGATCATCATCATCCGACATTGTCGCACCCGTTCCTTCAACCATCATCATCATCAAACAACATGAACAAATATCAAACCGAAATGCAAACCAACAAAGCCACAAAACCTGTCAAGCTCTTTAACGACTGCTTGATCTGCCAAAATGCGATAACAGTTTCCATAGCGTGAACACGAACATGTTGTTGCAGTTGCTCTTTAAAAGAACAAAGCAACAGAACATAATGAGTCTGCATTATAGCACAAATAAAAAATCAATCAGTTTCAATTTTCAAACCATAACAATAGAACAAACTCGCAATCTTTTACTCGTACCATGAATTGATCAAGCTCCTTATCATCACCAAGATTACCACCCTGCCCACCGAGACCCCCGAATACTTCGCGACAACATGCTGTGACTGCGCCAGCTGTGCATCGATCCTGGGCAGCTGATCCACGGGAGTCGCAATTCGCAAACAAGACACGTAAGCCAACAACTGCTCGTCAAGCGAGTGTGACAGTACCTCGGCTTTGTATCGAGCATTTTGCCAGTTTACAGCCGCTTCACCGCCGCCGTCGCCGCCACCTACCTCACTATCTCCCAGCTCACCTACCCCATTATTATCCACCTGTATACAGTCACAAAATCCCATAAGAATAGTCTTAATGTAGGCCAAAACTAAATGTTTCTATCAATAGTTTAAACACAGGCTTAAACTCTATATTAGTGTATCACAATTACATAATGTCTCTACTAATAACAACATCAACACTAGTTAATGAAACAAAAAACTAATAAACTCTTTACACAGATCCAAAATCCACAACAATTACATAATTTCTCTACTGATTAATTACAAATCAAACTTTTTTAACTTTCTATTAATAAAAATTAAACTTTTTTAAGAATTAATACTAAAAAATAACGTAATATAGTAAAATTTTAGTTTTTTTAACTTTAGTCATTATTTATGCTCCAGTAGCGTATCTCCCCATCCCCGTCACACGAACAGAGGAGGTCGTCTTTGTTCGGGTGAAAATCCAATGACATCACAGATGCAGAATGTCCCATAAAGGTACGCAGAGAAAAACCAGGCGTTCTTCTACTCTTACCCGACCCATATATGTATTCGTGTCGTGTCGAACCCATTTAAAATCTTGTCGTGTTTCGCGTCGACCGTTTAGTCTTCGTTTATGAACATGAGTAATAACTATTGACTTTGTAACAATTTAAACAATCAATTACTCTTCTCAATTTTTTTTTTTTTTTTGTGATTCTGTTATTTAATTAATTGTTTTTGTTTCTTTATCTCTCATTCCAAATTTCAATGGGTTTATATATTTAACTTAACTACAATCCGATGCACACATTAGATCAAAGTGTATGGGTTCTAATGGTTTGTGAGTGTTGTGTGCTTACCTGTTCACCGGAATCTTCGCCTGCCCGTTCACCGAATCCTCGCCGGAAACTCACCGGACGTTACCTACTGATCCAATCAACATTAGTCGTTGGATTAAGGTTCAGGGACAGCCGATCTAACCAAATAGCGAACATGCAATAGTAAAGGGCTTACCGGAAGTTGATTGAAACCCTAACCGCTTGACCGTCATCAGTGTAAGAGCCGGCGCAACATCCGATCTAGCATACCTCCGGCTGTCGTCTCTCCTCCGATCTCTTTCCTCCGGCCGTTGTTTGTCTTCCTTCCTTCTCTTATCCGATCTCTCTCTTTCCTCCGGCCGTCGTTTGCAGCATTCTCTCGCTCTGAGGCGGTGGAGTACTCCCTGCTCTAACATCTATCTCTCTGTATCACATATGTGAGATGAAGGATAGGTATCAGGAGGTGGAAAGTAAAATGGTATGAAAACCCTAACATGCTCTGCGGCTACTGTTTATTCAGTTTCTTTTTTATCATATATAGATTTCATGCATTGTTTTTTTTTTTTTTTCACACTACTTGGAATAAGTATATACTTTGTAATATTGTATGTACTTATAAACATCTAAATGTGCGAAAAATAATAAGCTAAAAAAGTCGCATGCATATAGTTGAAGAGAAAATGATCATTAAATATGCAAATTGTAAAACTTTTGTGAAACCTGATTTCTTTATAACGAAACTGCTTACAATCAGATCATTTGATGTAATGGGTTTGTCTACAGTTAATTATATATTAATTGGCAAAATCACTTGCAATCACAAATGACTATTGTAGCCAAGGTACACTCTTTTTTTGATGCACAAGGTACAACTTCATCTTGTACGTACTCTCTCTACCTCCTTAATTGTGGCCGCCACAAACATGTTCACTATTTCATCTTACACTTTTTTCCCTTATATTTAGTCATATATATCATAAAAACTCTATACTTTACCATGTAGTTTTTTTTTAGAGTTAACTGTCATTTTCGTCCCTGTGGTTTGGTCACTTTGGCCATTTCAGTCCATTTTTCAAAAATGCGTCATTTTCCTCCCCGACGTTCTGGAAATGTGCCATTTCAGTCCAAAAATCATAACCCAGTTAAGTCGGTTAGTAAATAAGGACTGATTGTGTAAATTTGTAACATAAAGGACTGATTGTGTAAATTTGTAACACCACCACCACTAGCCCTGCCACCACCACCACTCCGCTGCCACCACCACCACCACCATAGCCACTGCCACCACCACCACCACCACCACCACCGCCACCACCACAGCCACCACAGCCACTGCCACCACAGCCACTGCCACCACCACCACTCCGATCTACCACCAACATCTCATACCACCATCTCCACCTCGTTCACCACGGAGGACGGCGGTGAACGAGGGTTGTCGGAGAGGATGACGACGATGAACGGAGGTGAACAATGGTGGTGAACGATGACCGGAGTGAGGTTCAGGTTAAGTTCAGGTGGTTATCCGGCACGGTGGTCTCGAGAACTCCGAACACAGCGGTGGTGATGTGCTTGGTGATCGTTGTGATCGTTGACGGAGATGATGACGATGATGAACGGTGACTGTTGATGATAATGTTGTTGCTGTTGTTACTGTTGCTTCCTTCAAATATTATTTCCCACAATACAATGGAAACATATTGGTATTCTTTTGGTCTTGCTCCTGGTAGAGGCTACATTATGAGGGAAAACAGCTATTAATAGAGGCGATGATGATGAATTTGTCGTCGTCTGAATGGATCGAACAAAGCTTGAAACAGACCGTATCTTGGCGGGGTAATATCCGGAGGCTTCTATTTGAAGCAAACGTGATGTTTGCCACCGCCACCGCACATTCTCGTTCATCGTTCATCACCGCACCATCACATTCTCGTTCATCACCGATTCACCATCACCGATTCACCGATTCACCATCACATTCTCGTTCCATCGTCATTACTCCGACACGCTCCTCATCACCGCACAATCCGAACACCGCAGTCACCTCCGACAACCATTAACACCACCGTCTCCTCACCGCTGCACCATCACCATAACCACCACCACTTCACCGTAAACCACCGTTCACCTCTGTCATCACCTCCGTTCACCGCTGTAAAACCGACAACCTGCAACTCATCTTCATCAATCATCATCACAGTCGGAGAGAGAGAGAGAGATAACGACGAGAGAGAGAGAGAGAGAGAGAGAGAGAGAAGGAGTGGTGGTGGTGGTGGTGGTGGCAGCGGAGTGGTGGTGGTGGCAGGGCTAGTGGTGGTGGTGTTACAAATTTACACAATCAGTCCTTTATGTTACAAATTTACACAATCAGTCCTTTATGTTACAAATTTACACAATCAGTCCTTATTTACTAACCGACTTAACTGGGTTATGATTTTTAGACTGAAATGGCACCTTTTCAGAACGTTGGGGAGGAAAATGACGCATTTTTGAAAAATGGACTGAAATGGCCAAAGTGACCAAACCACAAGGACGAAAATGGCAGTTAACTCTTTTTTTTTTAATTCCATTCTTGAATCAATCATACGATCACATGTGTCGTACCACAACATTCGTTTTATTCTCCTATATCCTTTAAAATATGATGTTTAAAAAAATCCAGAGCGTAGCGTACCTGTTACATGATTATTTTTGTCGACGTTTCGATATAAATTTTATTGAAGATCAAGATGTAAATTACAAAGCACAAATGATTCATACATTAATCTACAAGTCCCTAAAAATGAATAGGATAAATTACACTTTTCGTCCTTTATGTTTGTATCAGATTGCAACGGATGACCTTTAACTTCAATAATTACAGTTACAGTCCTTTATTTGCAAAACTCATTACACCTTACGTCCTTTAGCTCTAACCAGATTAATTTTTTCAGTTAGACCTAGTCATATGCATTGCACATGAGGGTAAATTTGTATTTTCACCATCTTAGGGACTATTTTTTTTATGTCATGTCACCAATATCCTTTGCTTTTTGTCTTGATTATTCTTGAATGTTGTTTGATTCCAAAATCAAGAAAACCGAAAGTTTGTTGTGGTGATGAATAATTAAATACTTTTCTTGACACTCGATTTACTGCAAAACTTCAATTACATGGGCATGCTTGTTGTCGAGGGCACATATGATAAAATGGAAGCTCTTTTATGCCAAAATATTCACACAGTTGACAATTTTATTGATGATGGCCGCTCCCGAAGGCGATAAGCCCAAAATCAAGGAACTGTTGAAAGCAGGAGCCAATTACGGCGTTAAATATTCTGATGGAAAAACCGCACTTGATAGATGATGAATCAAGAACTTAATTTGAAGTTATTCTGCTCAAAAAGCATGATTTTTTAATATTGCAAACTCGAAATTTGTTGTATGTTATTTAGATCTGAATCGAACCGTGATAAGCGTAGATCTGAATCGATGGTTAACAAGGCTTGCAAATTAAGAAAACTATGTGATAAGGGTCGATCTGAATCAAGGCTTAGGGGCAGATCTGAATCAAAGCTTAGGGGAGGTGGGTGTGACATGGTGGTGGCCGACTGTGAACGGTGGCCGGAGTAGTGGTGGTGACGAGATTTGGTGGTGACCGGCAGCTGAAGGATCCGACATGGCAGCTGGGTTGGTTACAGATTGTGACTTATTTTGTAAAGTGGTGGGTGGTGGTGGAAAGATGTGGTGGTTAGGGTTTTAGGGTTAGGGAATTGGGGAAGATGATGTATATATGTAACTTTTTGGGTTTTATTTATTAAATATTTAAATAAAAGTATGAATTGACCATAATACCCTTAAGTGAATAAATTTAACTTAAAATTTTAACCTAGTTAGAGCCAAAGGACGTAAGGTGTAATGAGTTTTGTAAATAAAGGACCGTGACTGTAATTATTGAAGTTAAAGGTCATCCGTTGCAATCCGATACAAACATAAAGGACGAAAACTGTAATTTATCCAAATGAATAATTTTATGATTTATTTTAAAGTTCCACAAGTTAAATTATATGTCAAATACCCATCATTGTTAATTAAAAAATAAAAAGAAGAGGCTAGTTCTTATCTTTCAATTAAATGGTTAAATCGTACTTTCTTGCTTTTATGTTTTCTATGGGCCCTATCAAAATTCTTTTTGCTAAAAGATAGAAAATAAAGATTTGAAGAAAAACTACATTAAACTAATAATCGATGTAAATGCAAGATTAAAAGAACATCAAATCATTTGTTAATTGTGAATTAAAATTTTCATTCAAATATAATCAGATTTTTCACAGATGTATCATGTTTAATTGTTATCGGTTTGATCCATCACAATTATATTGTTACATTACAGGATCTAAATAAACAATACCTTGTCAATATGTCACATCAGTAGTTTCACTTGTATATGAACGTTTAGATTTGGATATCATGTTTACGGGTGTTTAGCCCTCGGAGATTTATGGTAAACAAACGTATAGCACTAAAACTCATTGAATATGTTGATTCGTTAATTAGTTGGTGCAATGCATGTAGCCTCACCCTTCAAAAAACTTCTTACCATCGAACAAAATATCATGATATAAGTTGGGTAAATACGTAATTAAACAGTTTTAAAGGGGAAATATAAATTGTCCCTATAAGTTAATAAATTTATATAAGCAATGATTGTACTAACATCACAATGTAAAAGCTTAACAAATAGTATAATGTTAAATTTACACATCCTGTTTCTAAGAAAAAGCAAACAACTAGTCTTAAATTCACGTGTAACTTCATTGTAATTAATATTAGACCACAAATTACACATAAATTTATATCATTAGATGAATACAACTTGTCGAGGGATTCGTAAATATGT
This sequence comes from Helianthus annuus, assembly GCF_002127325.2. Lineage (NCBI taxonomy): Eukaryota > Viridiplantae > Streptophyta > Magnoliopsida > Asterales > Asteraceae > Helianthus > Helianthus annuus. Next base: position 94,951,968 of record NC_035433.2, read on the forward strand.
ATATATAATTATATCTTGTTCTCATGTCTACTATTGAGCGAACTAATAATTTGATAAAGCGCAACTTTTGAAGACAGTGAAAGAGTATCAAAGGTTCAACTCTATGAAAAGAGAAAATAGAGATTTAGATTGATGATGGCGACCGACCCACTGGTTTTAGACAGTAATTTAAAATACCCTCTTTTCTTTTCTTTTCTTTTCTTTTCTTTTCTTTTCTTTTCTTTTCTTTTCTTTTCTTTTTCACACTTTATGGTAAAAAATCAAATACAAATAAAGTTAACGTACAAAACGTACGAACTGAAGAAAAAGACAAAAAACGTAGTGACATTTTTGTAACTATCAGTAACTATTAAAATTACTCTACAAATGATCTTGTAGAGTAATTTTGATCTTTTGTAGAGTAATTTTGTAAAATGTTCTTGTAGAGTAAGGGGCTGTTGGTAGCCTCTGAATGGTCATTAAGAGGCTACCTCTTAGTGGAACCATTAAGAATTTTACCAATGATAAGGTAGAAGAATGTGACATGTGATGATTTACCATTCAGAGATTACCTCTTAACCATTCAGACTTGAGGTCACCTCTTATTCATTCAGAGGTTTTAAACCATTAAGAGGTAGCATCTGAATGGTCATTAAGAGGCTACCAAACAATCCCTAATTTTGTTCTTGTAGGGTAATTATCAAAATTACTCTACAAGTGCATCAAAATTACTTTACAAGTGAATCAAAATTACCCTGCAAGTTTATCAAACAACATACAATTCAAAATTACTCTACAAATGATCTTGTAGAGTAATTTTGTAAAATGATCTTGTAGAGTAATTTTGATCTTATAGAGCAATTTTGTAAAATGATCCTGTTGAGTAATTTTGATAATTACCCTACAAGCAGATAATTACAAAAATGTCACCGTGTGCTTTTTGCTTTTTTATGCTATTCGTACGTTTAGTACGTTAATTTTATTTGTATAATAGCTTTCCCCTAGAATTCATGTTAAAGTGTTAGCGTGTAATATTCCAAAAAGTTTGAAGGCTTTTTTGTACGTCCTTATTTTTAGGAGGGGGGCTCATTTTGAAACCGCTTCATCGTCAAGGACATTTTAATTATTTATTATAATAAAATCTTGTTTCTTATTAATTTATAAGTATTGTGTTTTTTTTACTTTTGTTGTATTAATTAGGTATCTGCATAGAGAGACCTTGAAGAGTCTCGTAATTGATTAGTGTCACAATACTTTCATGATGAAAATCAAGCATTCACCCCTGAGATGTTATAAAGAAGGCGTCGAATGGATAAAGATCTAATTTTGGACTTCGTATACAGTAGTGCATGCATGAAGCAAGCGAGAGCATATCGACGTGTGAACTTTAAAACTTTTCATTGTCATACGATGCGTGCATTTAGACGATAGATTCCGGTGTAGCCAGATTGGTGAGATCAAAATATTAGATAAAAGTGTTAATTTTATTTACTTATACAAGAAAATCTTGTGAAATCTTAGGTACATCCATAAATCATGTTCTATAGGAGCAAAGTTTGACTAGTTAGGTTTCATTTGAATAACTTGCTGCATTATGATGAAAACATAAATTAAAAATATATGGTTCACAAAAAAAGGAGGCATCATTTAGTGCACTTGAAAGTGGTCTGACAATCACCAACCTTCAACCCAACTTTGTCTATGCATAATAGACACTATGAAAATATAGATATCCATGATGATTGATCCCACATTAGTCGTCTCACATGTGTAAACACCAAGTTAAAAGAATTTGTTATTTTAAGGGTGAGTGGACCTTTACTTTGTGCATGCAAAGGTTGCCTACAAAATGTAGACCCCATAAGGGTGTCCGGGGCGTATTCGGGAAGGTGATTCGGTGAGGGGTTTCCCCGATCGGGAACACCGCCGCCATCACCGCGGGGTCCCGATTCGGGGTGGAGATTGGGCGTGGGTTCACCGATTGAAGAAGGAGAGATGGTGGGGCCGCTTAACTTTCCAACCAATCAATTGTTTTGTTTTTTTTTTTTTTTTTTTTTGAATAAAAAAACAAGGGTAGTTAAGAGAGGAGTGGCGCCATCAAATTGGGGTGTTAGGGGAGTTTAAGAGGGGAGTTGACGTGGCACACGGGGATTGGTTTGGCGTAAGAGAGGGGACTCACCTATTAGGTGAGCACCCCCTTCACCCTAAGGTTTCAACTCAAATGGTTAAAGGAGTTATGAAAAGACATATGATTAATAGTGTTTAAATTAACAGAAAATTAACTGATTGATTGATAGGATAATCTTGTACATACGAGACGAGGTCAATTTTTAAAGGGAAAAACTAGTCGTTTAAAAAATTACGAGGTCAATATTAATCGGATAACATCATGATATTAGTTGGATGACTTCACTCGTGAATAGGGATGGCAATAAAAGCTAATATTACGGGTGGTATTCTTCAGATTAAAGCTAGTTAATGTGATTAAAAGATTAACTCGTAAATTTCCGTAGATTTCTAAGGCTAGACGGTATGGGGAGCGTCCCCCACCCGTCCAGCACCGGCAACGAACCAAACACCGTGCCGGCCCCTCCCGTCGTCGTCCTTGGCGTCGAGTTTAGGACGTTAAGGATGATCCACTAGATGACAAAAATGACTCCTTCCCCTCTCACACACCCCTATACATACAATATATACATACACATTTTAGGTTCATCCTTCCATTTCCACACATCCATCCTCTTTGCCCCATCCTCATGCCCGTCCTACATGTCGCTTACGTGGCGGACCATCCTCCAAAGGAGAACCATCACCATACCGTGTAGCCTAATATGTACACTTATTCCAACATCTTGGATTCACTTGAGTTATGAGAAACATCAAGTTAATCCAATTATTAAAAGCTTGTGGAAATGGTCTCATCAATAAGACCATACGGTGTGGGTGTGGTTTACAGGCGTTGTTGCATTTTCACACCGCACACACCACACCGTGCACGGCGTTGTAGACGGCGTTGTCTTAAGTGATTGAACTTTTCCACCGGTGTTGAGAGTTAATGTGCGTTGATGTGGCGTGGTTTGATTGGGGGTCCCCACTAGCCGTTAGACTCCAACGGCATTATTTAAAAAAATTATTTCACCTCCTCTATATAAAAAAAAACTATTATTTTTACCTCACTTCCTTCTACTTAACTCTAATTTTTTTATAAAATCTCTACAACTTTTATAAATAATAATGCATCTACACAACCACAACTTTGATCCAAACAACCCATATGGTTTCAGCGAAATGCCGAACACCATTTCACCTCAAGGTTCTCAACCGAACCCACCACGTATTACCGATCTGAACATAATGGTGTATGGCCATCTTCTTGCGAACCTACCATTTATGTTTCAATAACCACCGCTTTATCCTCTATCCCAAAGTCCCCCCTACTCCCGAGTCCGTACCGGAAACTCAACCTACACCACCCGAATCCTCTACACGAAAAAAACGAAACCATAAAAAGAAAAGTTGGCTTTCGATTTCAGAGAATTCGGTTATATGTATATTTTTATTATATTTATTGTAAAATATATATTTTTTATATCTATAATATATTTTTATATAGGTATCAACCAACATAGTGACGATTTTTGGAACCGAATTAACGGGCTTTATCACAAAACTTTGGGACGAGATTTCTATCGGCAAAATGATAGTCCCTCGTCTAAGTGGCATGAAATAAACACCGCCATGAGCGCCTTCAACGACCACTACAACAACCTAAAGAACAACTCGAAAATTGGCGAAACCGACTCCGACTTATTGACGCTTGCAATGTCCTTGTATTCGGAAGGAAATAAAAGGAGCCACCTTTAAATTTATTCGTTGTTAGGACATTGCAAAAAAAAAAAAAAAAAAAAAAAAAAAAAAAAAAAAAAAAAAACCTCGTCAATATGGACACACGTACCATTAGCGGGACAATTGTCCTCCAAAAGGTCCAAAATTTGTTCCTCCACTTGTCGCTCGGATGCTCGCATTGACTTTGAAATCAACCTAAGCGACGATGATTTTGAAGCCGAACAGCCACCGGGAAGAGATAACTCAAAAAAGGTCAAAAAAGTGGGCCCAAAAATCATCATGAAAAAAACCCTCGCTTTAACCGGTATCCAAGAAGAAATCCACGTGTTCAACAACATTCAACAAGAAAGAAACACTCAGAAAATAAAGCTTTTAGCCTTTATGAAGAAAAACAGAAGCGAACGGATATGAAATTACTTGCTATGAAGATCGATCACCTGCAAGGGGAAGAGCGCGAAATGTACGAAAAACCAAGAAAAGAAATAATGGATAAATATTGTGCTTAGTTTTTTTAAGATTTGTTTTTTAGTTTAAATTAAGTAATCGTTTTTTTAGTTATGTAATAGTTTTTTTTAGCTATGTGATATTTTTTTTAGTTATGTAATCTTTTTTTATTTAAATTATGTAATTTTTTTATTATTGTTAATTATTATATTACTAATAATATTATTTTTAACAAAATTAATAGAAATTTAAAACGAAAATAATAATATTTAATAGGTAACACGTGTCAAATAACGCTCCTCTTCCACGCCCCTTCCCACACCCCCCCTTTTCCACCACGTCACTATTCTGACGCGCGCTGACGTGGGGTCCACATGTCGAATAACGTCCATTCTTCAAGCCACTCCACACCGTGTGGTCTAAAGGTTAATCTTCTTTCTTTCCTCGTGTTGGCGCACGGTGATTGGAGTCACATGGCCTGAGAATCGTCCTTAATGTCGGGTTTGTTATCAGCTTTGAGTGGAGATCATGGAGCAGTGAATGGCGAGACCTGATTTGTTATGCGTCACTGTCCTTTTGTACTATTTGTCTCATGCACGATTGTTCATCGTGAAGGCTGCATGATCACAGCCTGGCGTGTCTTGATTGGATGCATGCACTGCCATCTGTACGGAATGTAATATCCTCAGCTGGCATCCCCTCATGCTTGCGCTTATCAACCTTGCGCCGAATGAAAGAGAAATGACTAAGTGTTGTATTGATAGCAAGTTGGGTATGGTCATAAGCGTGCCCTGCTTCTATGTGGTCGCGTATGCAGGCGCAGGATGTGATACCATACCCCTTTAAGTTCACTACATCACATGAAGCGAGAAGCGTGTTTATAGTTGAGGTCAATGACGCTACTATGTTAGACCTCTTGTTGATTAAAGAAGAAGAACATGAAGATAACACGTTGCTAACATATAAGACTAAATCACCAAGATAGATCTATAAAACACATACATATATGATTCTTCTTATCAGGGGCGGCTATGAGGGTGTGCGGGGAGGACTATCGCACAGGGCCCGTGATTTCGAAGGGCACGTGTTTTTTTTAAACTGATACATATGTTAATAAATAGAAATCGAATCAAATAATATACATAAAATGATCTTTGGTGCAGTGGCGCGCGTGTTTTGGTTAGTTCTTTGGGCCTGGTTAGACGCGGGTTCGAGTCCCTTGGTTCACTTCTTTTTTTTATTGGGTTTCATTTAAAAGTTTCTAATAATTGCACAACTGGTCCCTGCACTTAAAAGTTCTAAAGAATTACCAAATCAGTCCCTTCAATTAGGAAATTAGTTTAATCTAAAATTTATAACTAGGTTAGTTATTTCTTTTGTAATTATTAACGGGACTAACAAGTTTCATTCATAAAATTAATATTTTAAACCTTTAAAAACTAGTTATAGTAGTTTCTAAATACGCGACATCTAATATAAATAAAAAAAGTTCGTTTAGGATCCGGTTTTCAAAACGGATAGGTATCGGAGATCCGTTTTGGGCGGATGCTACACATTGTTTATCGAATAATACGATTTTGTCATTTTCATAAATGCCTTGTTTATCGTTAAGATATAAGGGCATATTTTTTTGACCTCGAACAGGGTACATGAATTCTCAGAGACGCCACCCAAGACCTTATAATGGATAATCTAATTATAGGGAGTCGTAGTAAAAAAAAAAACTAAAAATTATGAAACTACAAGGAGCTATGTTGCTAGGGAATGTTTTTAGTTTGAATATTGAAAGTGCACATCCCATTACATTGGGTTAGACCCAACAGTATATGCTTGTGTATCCAACATCAATACAAAAGGGCTCAAACCTATAAAGTCGAACACATAATTGAAATTTGTTAGATTACTGTAATGAAAAATGTTGCTTAAACCGTTTATTGTAAAGTATAACTTTTTTCTTCAACAACTTTTAATACAAAAATGTTTCTTATAAATATAAACACATTATTGCAATGTAGTTATCTTCATTTGCATTTTAATGAAAATTATCACAAATTGACTAATATGATAAAAAGGTCTTTAATAGAAAAATACATTTATTTATATGGTTGATAAATATTTCTTTTATATATAATTTCGTATAACAAAAACTATTGTGTAACATTCTCATGTAAACTCTAATATTTTTTTGGTTTGGTTTGTTAAACACTTAATAATTGTTTCATACCAATCAGCAGGGAAAAAAAACACTTTGAATACACAGATTGAACAATCAAGAAATCGTATATCTAAATCAAATGGGAACGAGGGTTTCAAATAAGTTCTATCGGAGTTAGCTACCCTCTTAAAACATCAATAAGTTTTTTTTTTTTTCTTCATAAAGCATTACAAGGACCTTACAACTAATTTATAACCGATGGTTTTTACTTTTTAGCTACACGAAGAACAGTGTGTCTGAACTATGAAGTGGAAGGAGGTTCATCAACCCCCTATTTAAGACGCTTTAAAGAGGGTAGAGGTGTAGTACACCATGTAAAGAATTAGTGATATGATATCTTAGATCGGGTCCTAAAAATTTTAATTTCTGAGTATTTTTAATAAAAGGAAACTTTTTAGCATAATAGCTCCTTTTATCTAGATTAATTACTAACAATAATAATCTAAATAGTTTATTGACCATCGTTGACGAATTTACACAACTATATATTAATCTATAATTTTATATGCATTTTATATATTTTTCATAATTTGTAAAAATATTCTCTCAAATTGTAGAATACAAGATACATAAACTATTTTGCTTATTCTACGCACCCTCGTCCAGCTCATGCTGAATTACAAACAAGTTTTTATAGAACTAAATACACGAGATAGTTAAACAACCCAACTTTAATTATGAATTTTGTTGCTATGTTCTCTTTTTTTTTTCTTTACTTTGGTAAGTTTATTATTATTATTCTTTTTTGTATCGTTTTGGATCCTACAGTCATCGAGTGTGTATTAAATCATATGTTGTGTCACCTTCTAGACATAATTTACTCATTCATGAAAAGTCAAATGTTTTGAGGAAATTGTAGTAGGATTGACCTTTCAATTCATCTGGGAATCTTATAAAACCGACTATTAGGGGAATGGGGGTGGTTACAAGTGATGAAATTCCATCACTCACAAACATCCAATCATGTTCCGTCATGTCAGCAACCACTATACTATCACTCACAAGTATTTTTTAGTGGCGGTGGTCATCACTAGTGATGGAATTCCAACGTACAAGTATTAATACACAACGTACAAGTCATACACATACAATCAATTTTTTACAACGCGTGATATGTTCAACGCGTTCTTTTTTCACGAGTGATGGGAGTGGCGGCGGCGGTGTTCCAAACGAGTGATAGAATTCTATCACGCTCCCACCCCCACTCCCCTTAAACAAATCTTTCGGATAACTGCCCACTTCTCCTAACTACTCCGCCTACCGATTTTGGGCATATCCCCTTTAAATTCTTCAACGCCTGGCTAACTAAACCTGGCCTTGAAGAGGTAGTTCGGTCCACCATTGGATCTTTTTCCTGTGCAAGTCCTCCAGATATTTTTCTTGCGGAAAAACTTAGGCGCGTAAAAATGGCAATCAAGCAATGGAATAAAGCATCAAAAGCTGCGGAGGAGGCTGACTTAGAAAAGGCGCAAGCAATCATAGAAAGATATGGACAAAATTAATGAAGTAAGGAATCTAACAGATTTGGAGGTACAATCTTACCAAGAACATAAAAGCAAGGTTTCAGAGATAAAAGACAGCAAATTGCATGAAATCAAGCAAGAATCTCGAGTCAAATGGGCAATTGAAGGCGACGAAAATTCTGATTAGTGCTTCCAGTGCTGGGATAATTAAAAGTATTAAATTAAACGGGGGTCCAAACTTAACTCATCTTGTCTTTGCGGATGATGTTTTGATCTTGGGGGAATGTTCGAGGCAAAACATTTCTAACATCAGACGATTAATGAGATGCGTTTACCTCGTTTCAGGGCTAAAAATAAATTTACAAAAATCATCACTTTTTGGGGTTGGAATCTCTACAAGGGAAAATTTAGAATTGGCTGATCTTCTAAACTATAATCCCGGGGTAATTCCCTTTATTTACCTTGGCCTTAAAGTAGGTGCAAACATGAACTTGGTAAATAATTGTAATTGATACTTTTTCTTCAAGATTATCCTTATGGAAAGCTTCAACTTTATCAATTGGGGGAAGGACAACTTTCATTAAATCGGTTTCTAGACTCATTTCCTTTATACTACTTCTCCTTGTTTCAAGCACCTAATACGGTTTTAAACAAACTTGAGAAACTAAGAAGAGACTTTTTATGGGGTGGGTCGGATGTAATTAACAAAATGCATTGGGTTAGGTGGGAAAAAGTAACTGAACCAATTGCAAGTGGGGGTTTGGGTTTGGGATCTTTAAAAGATATGAACAGCGGATTATTGGCAAAAAGGGCATGGAGATACAAGACAAAGGCAGGAAGACTATGGAGAAAAGTTATATCAAGTATACATTTTGGTCCAAAACATGGTAACTTTTTACCCTCAAAAAAAGGTTTATCGTGTGTTTGGAACAATATTGTAAGGAAGGAGGAAGCACTCAAGAAGGATAACATCTATCTAAATCGGCTCATGAAAGGCTCAGGAGGGGTAATGGGAAAGATGTGCAATTTTGGACGGATACTTGGGCTTCAAATTTATCACTTCAGTATCTTTTTCCAGCTTTATTCTCCTTAGAGAAATACAAGGGATGCTTGGTTAACGATAGATTGAGAACATCAGGTCCGGTCGATAGAATTGAGTGGCAATGGCATCGAGCACCTTCATCAAATATAGAATTAACGGAGCTGAATGGGATTGTTGCTATTTTGGCTCAAATCTCTATCACGAATCAAGAAGATAAATGGACGTGGCAAGCCGAAGACTTAGGGAACTTCACAGTTAAATCAGTACGGAAAATTATTTCGGGTATTAATACGGGTCCCTCGGATACTATCTTTGAGTGGAATAGATGGATACCGCGAAAAGTTAACATCTTTGGTTGGAGAATGAACCTAGATCGATTACCAACCAGATGCGCTTTGGAGAAAAGACACATATCTTTACCTTCCACTCTATGCCCTCTTTGCGGCGTAGCTAACGAAATTGTTAGAGCATTTGTTCACATCATGCTTTGTGTGCTCTATAGTTTGGCAGATGGTATCATCTTGGTTATCAATTCCACCCATTTATGCGTTCACGGTCAGGGACATACTTGATTTGCACAAAGGGACGCCCGGATCAGACGCGAAGAAAAGGATCATTCACGCTATTATGGTAATAGCATGTTGGGGTATTTGGAAACTTCAAAATGAGGTTGTCTTCTCGAGGAAAAGAATCGATATAGCAAGGCTTATGGCGGATATCAAAGCATCGAGTTACCTTTGGGTGAAAAATAGAGCAAAATTATTTTCTGTAGAATGAGTTAATTGGCTTGCGTTTGATTTCGTATAAGCTTATAAGTATTTGTATGTTTTGTTGTGTTTCTGTTTAATAAAATCAGCAGTTCAAAAAAAAGAGTAAACTGTCAAAATGATCCCTAAGGTTTGGTCACTTTTGACATTTTATTTCAAAACGCAAACCTTTTGAATCTGGGTCCATATGGTTTCAATTTTGTTGCCATTTTTATCCAAAAGCAAAATCTGGTCAAGTTTTTCAATTAACATCCAGTTTTTTTTTTGTCTTTTTCCTCCCTTTTAATGAAGGTCAAAATGGTAAGATTTTTTTAATTTGTTATAATCAACATTAAAAGACCATTTTTCCATTCATTAAAAGGGAGAAAAAAAAGAAATAAAGTTGGATATTAACTGAAAAATATGACCATATTTTAATTTTGGATGAAAATGGCAACAACATTGAAACCACAGGGACCCAGATTCAAAAGGTTTGAGTTTTGGACTAATGCGGCAAAAGTGACCAAACCTCAGGGACCATTTTGGTAGTTTACCCAAAAAAAAAAACAAAAGGCCAACATCCTTTATACACGAGTGCACAAGATTCATGTCATTCTCACAACGGTTTTTTCCGGATTTATTGGATTTCCTACCGAATTGATGTATACGCATTATTGCCTAGTGAAAATAGATATGATCGGATGGTTCCGTTGGTGCCATGATAATACTCTAGTGGTCCGTCAATGATCGAAATTTACCTTTAAAAAAAAAAACTAAATGGCGTGGGCTCGCGCACCCTTCCATGTTAGCCATGTAAAGCCCTATAGCGCCCCCAACACCGCCCTGGGGGCGCCAAAGAGGGCGTCATGCTTGATCTCGTTAACTTCTTGGAGAGTGCAAAAGGGAGAAAGTAATGGGGACACATGCAAAGCACCAATTAGATTTGTTTTTTTTTTTTTTTTTTTTTTGTTTTCTTTTTGGTATTGTTAAAGGGGACTTTATTCCACAAGTTAACGCTAAAGCCGTCTACTTGTCACTGTTGTGGCGTGAGGCTTTTATCCCACACCATATAGCCTAAGCGGGGCATATTTCTCTTCTTTCTCTATAGAACACACCTAAATTTTTTAATAATCTCTTTTGGTCTTACTTTTTGATTTAAAAGCTCTAAGCCTGTAATTATTAATCAACTCTCTTAAGTATTTTCAAATAAAGTAAGCATTAGATACGAAGGGGAACACACACGGCTTCACATTAGCCTACCCCCACAAGCATGCATCCCTTTCCCACCCACACCCCTCCCCCTCTCAGATAAGTTCCACAGACCACAAAGTATCTCTTCATCTGCACCCTCTCTCTCTCTCTTCCATGGGCCCAAAATCCATCACCATCAATTGTAGACCGTCTTAGCCTAAACATTAGAGCCGCCAATGCGATGCCCACTCCCCGTTCCATCTCCAGATTTGAAGTCTCGGCTGATTGCTATTAGAAAGCAATCTACTCTTAGTAAACATTGCCGATCAACTGATTACCCAAGCATTGTACAACAAACACAGTCAAATATATCTAAGCCTCCCCAAAAATATACAGCTCTCATATTTCTTCATAATAACAAAATACCCAATAGTCATAGATAGCCACTAGAACCCCTCAAGATCATATTACCACCAGTTAGAAGTCAAAAACAGAGATTCGAGCTACCTTGACATTGAAAAACTCTATAACCTTATGCACCAATCTGGGCATACTGTATAACGATAGGAACGAGAGAAATGAAGTTATATGACACTATACTGATATAAGACCCACATATCCAGCATAAAGCATCAATATGCATGAAATAACATATGCACCTGCAACTATCACGGGTTCCTTTATCCCACATGATTCAAGATGGTAATGCAATGGAACCATCCTGAACAAACGTCGCCCAATTCCGTGCATGTGTTTTGTTGTCTTGAAGTATGATACCTAACAAACAAGATTCAGATTAGAAACAGCAGCCTATGATTCAAAACAGAGGTAAAATCTTTTTTTTTTTTTTGGGTAACCATGAGAGGCCGTTAGGGAAAACTTACGGTTCCCCACCAATACCCTACTAAACAGTGGGACAATGTAAAACACAGCTTACCACCACGCCACCCCTTAAAGGTTAAACATAGGTGTCATTTACCTATAAATGGGTTGATTTGGGTTATGTTTTATCTCTTACACATCAAATGGGTTGAGGAATAATATTTTACAACTGTTATGGGTCAAATTGGTCGAACAAGGAAACTGGGTTGAAAGTCATTGAGGGTATATTTAGGGCTGTAAACGAACCGAACGTTCAGCGAACGGTTCGTGAACCGTTCGGCGGGAAGTTCGTTTATGTTCGTTCGATTAGCTTAACGAACGAACACGGACAAAAAAATTCGTTCGGTTAGCTTAGCGAACGAACACGAACATAGGTCTCGTTCGTTCGACTGCGTTCGTGAACGTTCAGTAATATGTTCGATTATGTTCGTCCGTGTTCGTTTGATTATATTAAAAAAATAATAAATAATAAACCTTTTATCTAAACATATTGAAAACATGAAACCCTATTTTTTCTAAGTTCGCTAAAATTTGGTCATGCTAAGACATTTTTGGGGATAATTATGTCCAAGTTAGTTAAAGTTGATTCATCGTTTGGTGGTGTATTAGACTTCTTGTGTTTTGATTTATTATTTGATGGTTGTCTTTAACTACTTATATCCAATGTTTAAGGATAACAATATTTTTATTTTTTTTATTTTCAAGTTAAATGTTCGTTTGCTTTCTTTTTTTATTTGCTTGCGTTCGTTTGTGTTCGCTTGCGTTCGTTTGTGTTTGTGTTCGAGACTAGTGTTCACGAACTGTTCATGAACAACTGAATTTCCTTAACGAACGAACACGAACATAAACTTATGTTCGGTATGCGTTCGTGAACAGTTCACGAACATGTTAATTTCCTTAACGAACGAACACGAACATGGCCTTGTTCGTGTTCGTTCGGTTCGTTTACAGCCCTAGGTATATTCATTGAGCTTGCTTTACTAAAAAAAATTATCACAACAATATAGTTTTTTTTACAGCCATATTTAACAAATTATTGATATCATTTGAAAACAAAATTATATAAAAGTGCTGTGGGTTATGTGCCGTTGACTTGTTACCTGGTTTGGAACATATGGAGTTCAAGATGAAAGAAACGAACTTGCATAAAATGCTTTATCATGGTAACTAAAAAGACCGTGTTATCAAGTAATGTAACAAAGGTCCAACAGAGCAACAGGTTGGGCTAGTAAATAGACAACACAATTACAAATTCATGGAACTACAGCTGGACATGCTTTTGTGATAACGTTAGAACTTAGGAAAAGGGGTGGACTATGTCGGATTGGGTCACGGGTCAAAAGAGCTCGGGTTGAAACCAGCATGTTTTATAAAACAAATCAATAGATCAAACAAGTTGAGTCCAATTGACCCGTTACTTTTTTTTTAAAATTTGTTTTGAATTTATAAACAATAAGTAAATTAAAAAACAATGATAAAATCTAATATTTGTTGATAAAATAAAAAAAAATTACCAAAAGATAGAAATGTCAATATATTATCTGTGAATAAAATCTATGTGATGCATGATTTTAGCCAAGGATATGTAATAAAATACTAATCAAGGTGATTTAGTGTATATGATAAGGATACATTCTTGGGCGGATTCGAAACTATATTTTTTGAGATCTGAAACTAAAATGAACATGAGCTATTCTTGTTTGGGCGGATTGCTAAACTGGCAAATCCAATGAACCATCGCCTAATTCAATGACCTTTATGATTTTCCAATTTAACCCGTCCTGCCGCATAATTAATTTAAAACGCAAACAAATCAACAACAACAACAACCATACCCAGTATATCCCACAAATAGCAAAGCTATTTATAGGGTCTGGGGAGGGTGGGATGTAGCCAGACCTTGCCTCCATCTCTAAGGATAGAGAGGCTGCTTCCAGAGAGACCCCCGGCTCTAAAACCATCGGCTCTAAAACCATCAACATACCAACGCACCAAGTCACAAAAATATATAAATATATAAATAAGAAGTCAGAGAGTATACCAACACACAACATACCAACATACCAAGAAAGTGATCAGAGAGTGACACAATATAATGTATAACATGTATGATAGCATACAACATCATATGGGTATAAACACAAAACGCAAACAAATCCAAAAACCTAAATTATATATTATCAAAGAGAATGATACCTGCAACAAAACGGATAACGCTTCCAATACAATGACACCAGATGAAATAAGTAACGGAAAGAACATTCCAGTAGAAGCAGCCATTGCAGCGAGGGCCCCACCCAATGCCAAAGTTCCAGTATCACCCATAAACACAGAAGCCTTATACCGGTTATGGAAAAGAAAACCAACACAGGCTCCTGCCATTGATGCTCCAAACACAGCAAGATCTGGTTTTAATAGCAACAAAAAAACTAATTAACAAATCTGTAATATTTTTCATTGATGCTCCAAACACAGCAAGATCTGGTTTTAATAGCAAAAAAAAAAAAAAACTACTTAACAAATCTGCAATATTTTTCTTTTCAAAAATTGATTTGATAAGAGTGTGGTTACAGGTTAGTGGTTACCGACCTGAACATATTGGAAGAACTGCAATGGACATTCCGATGAATGCAAGTGCGGCAGTTCCGCCAGCTAATCCATCGAGACCGTCGGTTAACTCCATTCCGTTTGCCATCGAGACAAAACAAAATGAAGTTAATAATACGTAAGAACCTCCCATGCACACCAGCCCCAATGGTAGAGGTAGAGGCACCACCATTTTTCTGCAAAAAAGAGCAACAACACTACTAAGTTAACTTTGACCATGCTAACTTTGTTCTCACAAGAAGCTCTGCTGAAATGTAGCCTAGAAAATCGGTTGAGTCATAATTTACTTTAAATGAGAACTTTTTTTGAAAGTTTGAGCCTTTATACCGGCACAAGAAATTGTGTTACTAAAAACATAAATAAGACCAGAGTTGGTTATCTCTGTATGCATTTTCCCCATAAAAGCATGGGTGATTCTACTTTAGCCTATGCAGTTAATGCGGTAAAAAAAAAAAATCAAATGTCGGTCAAGGACCGCTATTTGAGATATAGGTTATCGCAGTGGAAGTTCGGTAATTTTAATATCATGCAGAATTTATATAAGTAGCAATTTAACACTAACAACTCAGTATACTCTCATACCATTAACAAAGTAACCTTTTGCAACTTGCAAAACACTGAAAATTGTAGCAATAGGAACTGATTAGGACTTAAAACACCAACACTTAACACTAACAATTAGCAATTAAGACTTAAAAACACTGATAGCAGCAATAAGTAGAAATATGAATGGTAGAACTAAGAAGAAAGTTACTGATATCGGGAATATTGGTGATATATTGGTCAAATATCAGTCAATATCGCCGATAATATTGGGACCAATATTTGACACTGTTGTTTTACATGGGGACCGATAAACGGTATATCACTTATATTAACGGCGCATTTTGTAGATTATGATTGGGATTTGGTTCATTGTATTTTCCAGAATAAAATGCGGGTTCGGCCTCCTTGGTTACAAAGAAAGTAAATATGGCAGTTTCTGTCTACCTACCAACAATTTGAGCATTAACCTACTTCTAGGGATATCGTGATAAGAGCTCCATAAAAACAAAAGAATTACAACATAGGTTTTCACTGCAAGAGTGACATCTTAAAGAAAGATACGTGAGTTACCACAAGAAAGTATACATGCTGTATGGTGATGCTATATTCCTCGCACATAACCAAAAATAGAACGATGTTCCAACAGCTACCTGCACAATAGAGATCAACTAAAACATCATTATAAGATAGGAAGGTCAGATGTGTTGGGTAAGAGGTCAAAACGGGTCGATCTTTTGTCCTTTTTTTACATAATTAACGTGAATTAATAAAAGCTTTTACCTCCAACAGAATTCTAACCCACTGAGATAACCCAATCCTTCTCCTTTTCACAAGACATAAGAAATCATCTACTAGCCCAATTGTGGCAAATGCTAAAGTGGCTATAGATGCCCCTGCAACTTCTATAGAAGAAAAGCCAACTAATACTTCAGCAACACCTACACCGATCGGTATAAGAAACAATCCACCCATTGTAGTCGTTCCTTTCTTATACGAGTGTCTAGCTGGCCATTTGCTGATAATCATCTGCATCCTCGAAATACGAAATAACGGAACACAAATATAACCAGCAAACGAGACTAAAACTGCCGAGGCTGTAAACGGGCATATCAAGTGAAATGGCGGTAACGGAAGTCTCACTATTCGCCATGCATGTGAATCCAGAAGTAGTAGAAAAACCGTCAGAAAAGTAACGAGCCCTATGTTGATGATCATTCCATATTTAATCCTGTTTCTCTTCTGAGATTTACCAATCATTCTGAGCTCGTAAGCAGTTGTTGTTAATGCGTCATCAGGTTTATGAAACCGGTCACTTGATGTTGGAATGTCAACATCAGTGATTGGATTCAGTATGATATCTCCGTCACTTTCTTCCCCTTCACTTGATGAAAACGCGTATCCGATAGACCCGTCACTGTCAACTCTATCATCTAGCGAAAAACTAGACACAGAATCCTACAAAATCAAATAACAATTAAAAACTAACCCATAACGAAAAGTTTCAAATGGTACCGAAAATAGCACCGTTACAACTAGAAAAGTTTAACCCATAATAGAAAGAGTGCCGATTATCATACATCTTCGGCCGATAAACAAAGATTCCTGATTGTACTACAATAATATGCCCTGATTGCTGTTTCAAAGTTAATTTAGGTACTCTATTCATTACCTCATTCCTACATTGAAGACTAGCAAAATTAATGAGCAACATTAAATTCATAGATCAAGCTTCAAATACATATAATAAGTGCTATGCAGTTATAGCGGTCCAAAATCAGACAACGGTCAAGGGCCGATATTTGAGATATAGGATATCGCGGTGGGCCATGGGTATTTTTATATCATACAAGATTTATATATACACACATATAAAAAATATAAAATGTAAAACATATATAATATGTTTGAAAAATATCTAATCGCAAGCTATGAAATCTTCCTCAGACCATGCGTAGTGGTAAGGGTGAATAATGCCCCCACCCTTGGGCGTTATCCGCCATGTGGCAGTACAGTCATCAAGGGGCATTATTGGGCGTTTTTCTAAAACGGGTGCAGTGGGGATGTGGGCATTATGTTAAAAAGGGTGTAGAGAATTAAATAAAAATAAAAAACCCAACAAAAAAAGCTATTGGCCAAGAAAAAGGAAGATTAAATGTGATTGGCCCTTCAAATTTGCACAAAGCGTTATTTAAAAAACGCCTAGGGGGCTTTTTTGAACAATAACGCCCAATAATGCCCATGGGGGTGGGGAGGGGGCGTGTTTGGTGGCAAATTTTGAAAAAATATCGCCCACACTACGCATGGTCTCAGAGTCCACAACCAAGGCATCCCAAATAACGGTCAATAACGCCCATAATAGCAGTTCCGCTGTTCTGACCGCTACTTGACACAGCTATTCTTTAGTTGCCAGAAAGGCCATAAATCAACTAAATTAGGGTTTTCAATGAGTTAAACTACAATTCATCATTTAAAAATAAACACAATAATAAAATACCCAATCCATGGTGCAAAGAACAACAAATCTGTCCTTTGTAGAACAATGTCCATATCTCTGAACTCTAGATCCCAATAGCTGCAACAGAAACAACAAAAAATTACAAAAAAAAAAAAAAAAAACACATAAACACAAAGAACAAGTAGACCTACCTTGAAGCACAAAAGCGAACGAGAATGATGATTTGATAAGAAGGTATTGATGGCTGGTCGATTGAATCGAATTGAAGGATGTAGAAGCCTTGACTGAGGAAGATTGAGAGAATACGAGCGCATGATTGGAGAAGAGGGATATTAAGAAAGCATAGTCTCTGTTGTTATTGCAGAGTTAATTAGGGAAGACGACAGACACGCTTTGGGGTTGTCGATCGGTTTAGTTTTGGGTAGCACGTTTGGGATTTTTAAATCCAAACCATCAATATTTTACAAAACATATGAAAAGGTAAAAAACTCGGTAGTATTTTTATAATTTTTTATTCGTATAGTAATTATCAAAGTTATTCTATAAATGATTTTGTAAAGTAATTTTGTAAAATGATCTTATAGAGTAATTTTGATCCGAGCATTTTGTAGAGGATCATAATTACTCTACAAATGATCTTGTAGGGTAATTTTATCTTGTAATGTAATTTAATATTGTAGGGTAATTTTGTAGAGTATCATAATTATTTTATAAATGATCTTGTAGGGTAATTTTGATCATGTAGGGTACTTACGAGTAATATAATTATTAAAATGTCACCGCGTTTTTTTTTTTTTACTTTTTCATGTTTTTCGTACGTTTTGTACGATAAGGTTATTTGTACAGGATCTTTACCTAGGGCTAGCAATAGATATACTTATAAGACACAATGAAACCTATTTACTGAAAAAAGTACACTACTTGGTTTTTTACTTTTTTTAAAAATAAATAGAATTAGGAGACTATGATCCATCATTTCTTCTCCTTCGTACATAAAACATACAACTGTGTTATAGACATGAGATATAAAGTAGTTAAACAAGTTGTATTCATGTTTAATACTTGTGTTATTCGTAACATCAGAAACCTGTTAAACCCGATAAGATACGATTTACCAACCCAATCTTTACCCTTAAAAGAATTGCTGAAGCTACCCCTTCAAAAGCCTAAATTGTTTTGTAAAGGACACTTAAGCAAGATAAAAGCACAAGTATATTTTTGTCACGACTTTTAACCTGCTCGATCCATTTGGTGCAAATTTTATAAAACATATCAGAGTGAAAGGTGCATATTATTATCTCACTTTGTACTAAATTATTAATTTTTCAAATATTGATTCATAATAATAATAATAATAATAATAATAATAATAATAATAATAATTTTTCCACATGATTTATTATGTAGTGGTTTGGTGAGGAGTTTTCTCTCTTTGACTAAAGGTGGTCATCCTGTCACTTAAGCTAAGCTTTCTAAAAATGACATAAGTGGAGTTATCACTTATCAAAAGTGCACCATTTTCAATCTAGGGTGGCGTGTATTAGTTGATTTGGGACATATAACTCTACGTAGCTTCTTTTGATTTAGTTATACATTTGTGGCACCACCGGCTATACTTTCAAAAAGTCTGGTAAAATGACAATTTAAGTTGAAACTTTTGGTAGAAAATGGTAATTTTCACGAGTAAATTGCCACATTTATATTCCTTTTTAAGTGAACATGTTTTAACAAATCTATACTATATAATAAAGGAAGAGTATCTAATGACTAATCCTAAATGTCAACTTTTCAAGCCTCCCCCCTTAATCTGATCCTAGGTGTCAACTTTTCAAACCTCCCCCATTCTAGGTGTAATTTTCCTAGATTTTTTATTTTTAATTAAATTTTATGCTAAAGAAGAAAGGTAAACATCTGATTAAATCACTACCAAGGAAAATGGGCGCCTAATTGACTTTCATAGAGAAGATTCAAATTTTGAATCCCTTCGATTTCCTCAAACATGCTAACAAAAACAAAGGAGATAACGTTTAGGGGTTCTTGCATCATTGCCTTTTTCCCATCGCAGATGCCTATCCTTATCGTGGCTTCTCTAATAATTGAAGCCCTAATCAAAGTTGTTGCTTCTCTAACAATTGAAGCCCTGATCAACGTTATTGCTTCTCCCCGTATGTCTTTCTTCCTCGATGATGCCCTAAATCTCTTCCAGGTTTGGATTATTTATGTACTTTCCATAGATTTGGATGCAATTTTTGATCCAGTTACAAAAAGTTAACCCATGTTGATTGATTTGCTTTTTTAGGGCTATGATTCAGGTTTTTTTTTTTTTTTAACTACACATTTATGTTATGATTTTGCAGGTTCGATGTCAATGGTAGGTGTTTTCGGTAGAGGTGGAATTTTGGCTCTGATCGGGATTACATGTGCCTGATTTGGTGGGGATATCAGATTCCGGTCAAGGCTAGGGTTCCGGCGAGTACTTAGGTAAGTTGTTTCAGTTTCATGATTCTATTTTGTTTAGATCGGTAACGTCAAGGACGTTTGGGTTATGTTTCAGTGCCTCACGACTACTCCGGCTACAACTTGGTTTTCTGGTGACTAGCGGTTTAATTCCGGTGAATAGGTGAGTCACGAGTAACTATACAATCATCTAAAATGGATGATTATGTTCGTTGATATCTTTAATCATTTGGTTTATTTTTTAACTTTTTTTGTCATTCACCTTTTGATAAGTTAAAGTTGTGTAATGGATTCTTTATCTACGGTAATATCTACCTAATCAAGAAAAATGGTTCGTCTTTTTTTAACATTATTTTGGATCCTTTAATAATTATTTGGTAAGCACCGGAACTAGATTATAGATGTGGGTTTATCATTATGTATTTGTGTTGATTATAGTTTCTAAATTGTAATGCATACCATGTGTTCTATGAAATTCCCATGAGAAAATTGTAACTAAATCAAATTGGGACTGACTTCCGTACAATTTTGACATGTACAAAGTGCATGTGAAGTAATAAAGTTGATGTAATTTGTAGCTAAGGTATACATCTATGTTTTTGAATTTAGGACAACATAAACCTGAAAGAAAACACATATGGATACCGAAGGAAATGGAGAAAATGCCTCTTTGGTTCTGATAAAGCAAGGGGCTGAAGCTGTGAGTTATATTTGTTTTTCTACTTTATGCTTTATTGTGTTTGGGAGTATGGAATTCAGGGGTTGAAATTAAAATTTAAAGCTCAAAATTTGTCATTCGGTTCAATATATTATATTAATTAGATAATTAACTAAGCCTCAATGAAGATTCAAGCTTCTGATCTGGAATGAAAATGCAAGAAGATTTCAAAATTCAACATTGAAATATGAAATTTGGTACACGTAAGCCATTTGTTTAATTAATCTAATTGTTTTTAGTTTAGTATTTTATGTCTTTTGTATGTTGATTATATTCATATACATGGGTCAGGAATAAAAATGTATTGAAATATTGTTTGTGAAAAATGTAGGGAATTTTTGGGATTGCTTTTCATATCACGGTTCAACCATGGTGTGTAGGAAGGATGTCACCTTCCTTATCATAAAGCTTGATGTTTGAGGGTGACTATATCAAATGGGAAAAGAAAAGAAATCTCATTCAATGGAAGTTGCTTCTGTATAAAAGTGGAGATCATATATAGGTATCCTTCTTTAATAACATATTTGTGAGTGCAGATATGTCTATCGTCTCCGTCAATCCAGTTCGTAGCAGAAATTAGAAGAAAACGTGATCTTATATTGTAATATTTAGGAGAAAGTCAAGGTGGCATTATTGTAATTACCTTGAACCTCTTTTAGATGCCTTGCCTATAAATAGGAGGCTTAGGGTTATCATTTAGAACTTTTGGCATTTGCTACTTTGGAGCTTGGAGCTTAGAGAGAGAAAGTAGCAAGGTGATTCACGGTGCACTTGTACGTCTTCATATATTCTATTGAATCACAGGTTATATACGTTATTGTGTTCGGTCCACGCACGTGTACGGATTCCGCACGTCACACGTGTCGTTCACAATCGTTTCAGAGTCATAAACGGTCCTACAACACACTCACAAGTGGTATCAGAGCAGGAGCTCGATTGCACGTAGGGGTGAGCAAGTTTAGGTCCAGACTGAAAATAACCAAGAACCTAACCAAAAATATACCCAATCCGACCCGAACCCAAGTACCTAGGTATTTAGATCGGTTCCAATTTTTCATATAAAATAGGGTCGGGTCGGTTCTCGGTTCTTTTCATGGTGAAACACGACTTGGACCTATAGACCGGAATCGACCCTATATTTAGGGTAGTGAATCGGTTTTGTATTTTATGTTTGATCGGTTCTCGGGTCGGGTCGGATAATGGTCGGGTCGGGTTTTTCCTTTTGCTCGCCCCTAATTGCACGGATCAAATTCACAAGAATCGACGAGATTTCATCAGTTTCAGAATCATTTTCACAACGGGTTACTAAAAGTAAATGATATAATATTTAAGAGTTTAAGTACTCATTTGGGATTGCTTAATAGTCTTGGAATAAAGACCAAGTAAAACTCGAAGGATCACGGAATCAAACGACACCTATTATAGGTAACTATGTTAATAATCGGATCCTAAACCGGAGGATAGGATAGAATGAAGTTCTATAAATCAAATGAGTATTGGAACTCATATGGCATGATTTAATAGACCTAACATTCTGATTAGAAAGTTATCCTAAGTGCTTTTGACCCGTTTCGACTCGTTAAGGTAGTTTAAGCCACTTTAACGTGTCGTTTGCGTAAATATAAGGTCGGATGGTTATTTATGTCATATGTTAAGTCTTACATGCCCAAACATGTTTAAAAATGTTATTAAATCAGTTTAGATGTCAAAAGTTTTATTACATATGTTAAAAATGAATTTATGCTCAAAAAGGGCTTTTTGTCATTTTTAATAGGCATATAAATGACTTAACAAATAACTAACCAAACAAGGTGATCATAAGGTATAACCTCAGTAGATTATTCCCTATACAACTATGGTCACAAAATATGTTTGGTCGGATCCTAATGATCGACCAAACGGGCCGGGTTCGAAAGTCTAAGCGGTTGTTAAGACCACTTGACTTACGACCCTATATAAGCACTAAACTAGTAGTGACGAGTTAAACATGTTAAAACATGTTTAACTAAGTTAGTAAACTGATTTGGTATCAAAATAAAGTGTTTTGATACCCAAAAAGTTCCGTCGTAAAATGCACATAACCGTGCATTTTGACCGAAACTTTGACTCGTCACTACGACTAGTCAACGTGGTAATCAGTAGGTATAATCGCTAGGGATTATAACCATCGCGATTACGATTACGTTGCAAAGTTCAAACGAACTTTGTCTTGACCAATTTATGGTCAAAGCCGAAGTCAAACATTGTTTGACTTTTCGCTTAAAATAGCTAAAATAAATAAACAAGACTAGGAAGAACACTTACAAGTGTTCTAGGAAGAAGATGACTCAAGTGGGAGGCATCCAACAAGTGGTAGCAACTCCTCTTAGAGCAGATGTGAAGAAAGAACAGAATTGAGCAAGTTGGAAGTGAAATGAGGCCATGTATTTATAGTGTTCTTGGATTAATAAGATCATGCCAAGTGTTTATGTGTTGCCCAAGGAAGAATCATGGCCCTACAAGTGTTTGGACCACATTCAAAGCCTTGGAGGATACTTAAAACACCCACAAGATCACAAAACAAGCAAAGGAAACCAAGGTGCAATAGCTGGGAAGCAAACAAGAAGGTTCTGCTGGTTATGGGCACTGCTTACGGACCGTATGGGTTCTGCAGGGGCCAAAGTTTGAAAATTGCCAGCTTTGGTCCCTGAACTTGTTTTGTCGCGTTTCGGCACTTCTAACACCCGTTAAGCCCATTTTGCAAGCTCCATGATGAAGTTAAAGTGTATTTAACTTGAATTATGCTCAAAAATGTCATGGATGTCGGTTCGTTTGGCTGTACGATTGCGTTTTTCGGTTAATTACGACGAAAATCGTAACGGACGCGAAAACGACCCAAACTGCGAAACGAATGGTATTTTTGCATTCCTATCACTAAAATACAATATTTTAGTGATTACAAAAGTTTTTGGATGTCCGGATATGGTCAGAACGCAAGATATGTACGTATATGCATACTTTCACGGTTTTGACGCTTTTAGTCCCTGTGATCAAATAAGCGTATTTTCGCATACCGAACCCCTCAAAACTTATTTCTAAGCTATGTTAAGGGTATGTAGGGTATGTTTAGCTTATGATCTTGTTCCGGAGTACACGTTTCTATGTGAATCGGCAGACTTTTGCAGTTTGTCACAAATAGTCCCTGTGATCGAATAAACTTGTTTTTGCCATACCAAACCCTTCAAAACTTATTTCTAAGTTATGTAAAGGTTATTTAAGGTATGTTAAGCTTATGTCACTATTCCGGAGTGTATGTCGCGTTAAACTGATTATGTTTACGCATCAGTTTGCGTATAACTTTCCAGAGAGCGTTTAAGAGTATGAAATCAATCAAAATCAAAATGTGAAAAATGTCAAACATAAATAAACAAATATTAGGATCAAAACAAGTTGTTTTATTAATAATTGAATTGTTCGGAGTTGTACAATGATTACACAAGCACAGATGTCACAGTTATGCCACACTTTTGTGTACATCATGCTTTTTAGGCTGTACATGTATGTATTTTCAATATTAAAACATATATAAAACTTATTTGTTTCTAAATATTGGCTATATGACCCTAGAAACATATAGAATATATAAAAAAATTATATAATCTCCTTGCGTCGAAAAGCTCACCGCTTTTGCGCTTTGCGCCTCGGTTTTAGACCTCTACGCTTTTGCGCGCTTCACGTTTTTTAAACCATGATCAGGAGCAGGTGAAGCGACCAAACCTACTTTGTTTAAAAGTGAATTTGTAGTGTTTATAATGAATGTTTAGCTAATCCATCATATGTCCACTCTTCGAGTATATAACACAGACTGCATTCACTAACTTCTTTTGTTCCTTGACTTAATGGCCTTTGATGTTTTTGCTATCATCTCAGTCATTCTAACCTGGGCCTAGCTGTTTTTATTCGGTCTAACTTGGCTACACATATTTTAAGTCAATGTAACCTGACCTGAACCATTTTAGTCGGACCGTTTTTATTCTGTGTAACTTGGCCCAACCTGTTTTAAGTCGGTCTAACTAGCCCAACCTGTTTTATGTTGGTCGAACCTGGACTGACCCATTTCAAGTCATTCTAACCCAACTTTCCATGAAAATTGTGATTCTTGTTATTTTAATCTTGCATGGTTTTATGTTATTTATCAGATAATCAAGTTATGATCATTCTAACTTTGTATGGGATATGCACAATTCTGGATGTTTTGTTACTCTTTTTGTAACACCCCAGCCCCGCTAGGGCTGACGTGTCACTCTTACAGATATCAAAACTAAAAACTAATCCATAACATTAAATAAAAGATCCTAATTACATTTATTACATTACTGAAATAAAGAATCTTGGCTAGCAACTTCCTAACGCTCTTCATAGAAATCCCAGACCATCCCATATTACCTGTAAAACAAATAGGAAAAAAAACACAAAAAGAAAATACGGAGGAGCAAAAAGTTGCTCAGTAACGTTGAAATCGACAGTACAAGTAAAGCCATATCAGCGGAAAGAAAAACATAATAGAACTATGACTGAACTAAAACGATTACTGACACGAGTACTGAAAGCAGATGCGGACAAAAGACTGATACACTAACCGATCTGAAACTTTAACGAAAACTGATACGGAAACAAAAGTCAGCCATACACATAACTAATATCAAACCCAACACAAAACCGTTGTAGAGACTGATACATAGCTGACCACGATGACTGAAATATTTTATCTTGTATAAACGAACTTATTGAAAACATCGTTTAAATAATCTAGTATCCGTATAACCAGAGAAGTTTCTAACTCATTATTTGTAGTTTGTAAATGAAACGTCTAAACAAATCTAAGAAATAATAATTATCAAATATCTTAAACAACATTTAATAATGCTATTATTTTTAAAATAAGATACTTGACAAAAGTATTTTCTTATATTGAGCGTTTAAATTTTATCAAAATAAAATAGTTTATCACATTTCATAGCAAATCAACATTAGACAAAAAGAACTAATTTTCTAACTTTGAAAAAGTTATAATTTAGAAATATAATAAATGTCATAAACTGGATTTCAAATGAAATACTTATAAAAGTTTCGTAAACTAATATGGAAAGCCGATACAGAATCAAAACCAAATACGTAAGCCTAAATATTTTAAAAACCACTAAAAATCATATAATCTTTAAAAGAAAAGGATTGTCGAACTATTATATTCAAATAAATGTTTGGATTCAAATCCATATATATTAATTAATCAAATTTCATAAGTTATTATTTAATTAAAATAACTATTTGTATTGCTTTGGAGATTTATATTTAATAACCAAAATAATCTAGATAACTTGAATTTAGAAGTAGAATAATTTAATCCTTACGAAATTTCTTAAACCAATGAGAAAAATGGACATGGAGAAAAGATAGATTCAACGAAAAATATCGACATACACCGAACCAAATACTGAATACAGATATTGTCGGACACAAACTAAACGTATAACACGGAATCTAAATCCAAACTGTGAGGCTAATACTGATCGAGACAAATCTAACACAAACCGGTATAGATACTGAGTTAAAACAGACATGGCTAATACATAACAGAATCGGATACTGAACACCATGAGACACATAATTAACCCAATACACGATCGGAAACAAAACCAGATGCGTACAAACATATCAGACCTATCAGAACAGATACTTAACATATTCATATACAGAAATATATACTAACTTACACGACAACTATATGTCAACAAAATAAATCGTGTAACACAGAAGCACCCAGAGCCAGAAACAGACTGGTACATAGCTAGCTAGTCCATGCACCTATGAGATGGTGAGTGTGGCGTGCACCCCTTATTACATCTCCAGACAAACAAACAAACAAATTCAAACTCAGAGCTAAGATCGATCTATACGCCTCTAGTGGCCAAGGTGCTACACAAGCACGAGCTAGAGACGCCGTGAACTTTTATTACGCACTGTCACGATAAGTGCCATGCCGTTGACGCCCAAACGACAAGTCAGACATGCTTGGGTGACAGAGTACAAATACTAAGGCCTTATAAATAATTTAAATGCACCTAAAATTTAATACTAACAGGAACATGCGACCATGAGTACAAATCTGAGGTATGGCATGTTACAACATACTAATAAACAAACAAAAAAATACAAACCGACTCATATAATGTATCACACATCAAACGAAAATAGGTATCGAATCATGAAAATAACACTTTAAAACCGAGACAGTAATCCGTACTACAAAGTAACGGATATGACATAGAGAAATACTATGATGAGGAGACTCTAGAATCCGTACCAACGAGTAACAAAAATAAAAGTATACTACGATGAAAGAAAAACAGAATCCGTACCTTAACTCAGCAATCAAAGCATATCAATAACCAACTCGTCCTTAATACGTAAGCGAACCTAAATCCCATGTTATATTTTCAAATAAGTTATGTAGTAAATTATTCATCTAGTCTATCATTTCGTTAACTTTTTCCGGCGATCAAAAATCCAAATCTAACCCCTTGATGTCACACATTTATTTTAGCACTTAACGTTAAAGAAAAAAAAACACCAATATAGGACTTACAAAATAGTCATGAATTACTTAGTTCATCGTTTTTGACATTCTAAATAATATACATACATATATATATTACAATAATTGTATAAGATAGACACTGAAATGACAAATATATATAAAAAAAATAATCAATCCATTAGTTTTGATGTAGAAAACTATAACTCATCGATTTGATAAAACTTTATTATAACCATCAATATTTAGATTTTGGTAATAACTAATGAATTTATATATTTACTTATTTACTAAAATAATTAAATGAACAAATATACATATAACATAAATCAAACTATACTATATATACAAACACAAAATGCATAACACAAAACACAATTTCAGACGCATCCCCATACACAAATCAACGTATACCCACATGCAACATCATGCGCGCACACACATACATGACAAACAAATAACACACACTAACGCACACAAGACGACACACACACGCACACCGTACACACTCATATATCACACGTACATAATATAAATACACCAACGAACTCTCTTCCTCTACTCGTATTCGCTTGCCAAAATCAAACCAAAAGAAATCCCAAACCCTTGATCGCCGGAACAACCTACCCTTAACCCAAATCGAAAGTCTTAACCGAAAAAAAAAAAAGAAATCAACGAACAAAGGTAGTTGGTTCGTCTACCTTGTATATCGGAACGACGAGAGCAAACCCGGTGGCGATCATGGTGTCGATGGACAAAGGTGGCAGCTAACAAATGGGCACAAATGGTGGTGTGGTCTGGTGGTCGGATCAGCAGCGACGAGCTTCCGGAGGTTGCGATGGTTGCAGAGGTGAACTTGAACAGAGAATTACACTAGAAACTGATTAAGAGGGCACAAGCAATTTTTTTTTTTAAAGAATTGAATATTAGCGATAGCGGTGATCGTATCCAAATTTATTAGGACAACTCGTTTGATAAGATAACAATTTTATTTGAAATGGAAGGGTATATAGACAAGAGAAACTTGTATGGCAAATTAAGGCAAATTCCTAATCTGTACGAGATGGAAGGTTTCCTTATGTCTAGCATCACTATTAGTATATATATTCTTTTCTCATATTTATTTCCAAGGCATTAACAAAGAAATTATTGTTAATCATAAAAAAAAAGAATTATTTACTTAATATTTTATTTATTAGAGTATGTATATTTAAATCTCATTACATGATAAGTTTAGAAAATAATCTAACTTATAATAAAAGACTCCAAATAATGTCACATGGCATTCTCTCCTTCAACCTTATAAATTTTATTTATATTTGTTTAAAAAATTTCTTTTAATATTAATATTAATTAATTAATTAATAACCAATATATAAATATCACTTATTTTTATCCTTATCGTTATCTAAAATTAATAAATAACTTCAATTTTCCAATTTAGACCCTTTGTTTTTTTACTTTTAACCCAAAGTTTTTCATCTTTTCTAATTTAATCCCAACTCTTTTTTATTTTCAATTTTGGTCCAACATACTTTTCATTTTTCCCAAGTTTTTCGTTTTGTTCTAAATTTTGTGAGTTAACGCACCGCAACGTGCGTGTGGGGTTCAACATTTTTTCATATATTTTTTCCCGTTTGACTAGCCCGTCGCGTCACATCTATTTTTCTGCGTTTGACAAGTTCGTCCAACAAACGGGTCCTGGATGGACTTAGTTATTTTTTTCTATGTTTTTACGTTTCGGTTTAATTTCTCAGCAACGAGCGTGCGTGATTCAAAGATTTTGCGTCTGCTTTTCGCTCGGCGATATTTTTTTCCGTTTTTATTTAATTTGTTTTTACGAGCTTTTCCGGTGTTGGTGGTCGCTAACAATGGTATAATATTGCTACTACTTAACACAGTTTTATGACAACCGCTGCAACGCAGGGGCTTAATACTAGTACATATATATACGTTGACCTTCCCTATATATATTATATACCTAATTCTCATAACGTAGTGTATTAGTTGTTGAAACATTGAATAGTTAATTATAATACAAGTAATAGCTAATTTTAATGTGTAGTTTTCGGACATGGGATAATATATATTGTTTGTAAAAATTGTGAGAAAATGATACATAGTAATATATGGTTGAGTATAAGAGTTACCATGTCATGGAAACATTTTAGATAGACTGATTACATTTAACCCATCACAAATCTAGTTTTTTTTTTCTTTAGATATTACACTTTTTTATTAATTATTTAGTATGTTGATTTTATGTAGGCCCACATTACAAAAGCTCAATGGGAGATTACAAGCTTGCTTGTGAGGTTTTATCTCAAAACTACACGTCTATATAACATTCTTCTTTTCTTTTGAGACCGAAATGCAATTAATAAGATTTTTTTTAATTTTAAACGACAGATGCAGACATGGGAATCTATACATATAATAAAAGAAATCTATTTGAAGACACGTGTCAATCAACGAGGCTATTAAAATTTGAGTTTTTTATAAATATTATTTAAGTGTGATAATATCTTTTGTTCTATATTTGAATAATTCATGGTTGTTTGTTGCCTAATGATTTAAAGATAATCTAATCCATTAAAATTTTTAAATCTTCCATTCAAATTTTATCTAACATTGGTATTGGGTTTTGAATTATTTATTCAATATTAGGATAAAGGATTCAACTGACAAGCGATTGGATCGACACTTTATTTGAAGAAATATTCTTTGGAAATGAATTGTGTCAATGTGGTCAACAAAATCAATTCTCAATTTTTTTTATTTATAATTTTAATATCCTTCCTTTTGTTTAATTTATTCTACCGTATATTATGTTGATTTACTTACTCTATTAATTTCTCAATGGCGAATGTTATACTAACTTTACTTCTAAATTACATCAAATAGATCCTAATCTATCCATGCTATTATGTTGATTCACTCTCTTTATTAATTTTTTCAGTGGCGAATGTTACTTTTTGTGTTTACAGATACGTATAGTGCATTCATAAGTTCCCGTATCTTTTAAAAAACTTAAACGTATTAAGTATAGGTACTTGGTGTCTTTATAGATAGATATATTTTTCATGTAACTAAGTTTTTTCATTAGCCATTTTGGAACAAAATGCTTCACTATAACGAAATCGTTTGTTTTTTTATGCTATAACTTTTTCTTATTATCACGAAAACCAAACTTTGTATTAATATGTTATCATTAGTTTTTTATGATACAACTTTTTTTTTCTTATTTGGTACATAAAATTAGGTTTATTCAACCCGTGTAATACATAGGGTTTTAAAAAAAATAACTTTTTTTTTACTATTTACTATATAAAATTACATTTATTTAACCCATGTATTACACAAGATTTTTAAAGATATAACTTTATTTTATTATTATTTGGTATATAAATTACATTCGTTAAATCCATAAAAATACACGAGTTTTTTAAAAATATATTATTTTTATTATTTAGTATATAAAATTACATTTAGTAAACTCGTGTAATACACGAGGTTTTAACCTAGTTATCTAATATCAAACACCTGCTTGAGTTTCTCAGATTATAAAGAAAAAACAAATACCAAAGTTATTGGCCAATAATAATCCCAACTCATTTAATCACCAATAATAATTCGAACTATTCACTTTTGTTTGTAAAATACTCACAGTTAAAAAAACACTAACTAGGTTAAAATTTTGCTGATGTGGCTTGCCACGTCACCTGCCACATCAGTTGCCACGTCATCAAAAAATGCCACATCAACTGCCACATCGTCTACCACGTCATCAAAAATGTCACGTAGACTGCCACATCAGCTGCTACGTCATCAAAAATGCCACATCAACTGCCATATCATATGACACATCAGCTAAAAGGGCCACATCAGATACCAAATCAGCAAATTTTTAACCTAGTTGGTGTTTTTTCAACTAGGAGTATTTTACAAACAAAAGTGAATAGTTCGGATTATTATTGGTGATTAAATGATTGGGATTATTATTGGCCAATAACAGTGAGTTGAGATTATTTAAATTCAATTTGCCAATACCAAATAGATAACAGACATAGACATGACTATATATTTATAGGTTACGTTTGTGCAGTTAACGAGTTGGAGGAATGGCTCAGAGAAGAGAAGCTGGTGAACAACTCGCATTTCCCCCTTCTTCCACCAAGAACCTTTTAGACCTTCTTGATGTAAGGCATTGTTTACCTAACCTCTTTAATATATAATAATGATTATCTGCTTCATTTGCTAACCAAGTAAATCGTTGATCAGAATTTTTCTTATTTTGATTCTTTTTTGCAGTGGTTCAGTTGTTATATTCGACAACATTTCAGCCAACAGATCGGTCTCATATGGTATCATCGGCGGTTTTGTGCTCCTGGTATTAATTTTATTTGTATAAAACTGTTAGATGATACTGTGTATTTGAAATCACAGTTAAAACGATCCATGATCTTGCTTGCTATGCTAACTAAGGAGCTTAACTTACCCAAATTTTGGCTTTTGAGGTCAAGTCTGGTGGGGTGGTGTCTATTATTTTCAGTTAAATATTAGTTTGTGTCAAATCTGACCCTAATTTGTATATACTTAGTATACCATCTGATATGCTCACGTATTTTTCTTGAAATTTATATGAACTCTGATGAAACTTCAAACCTGCAAATGAGCTCTGCTTAAGCCTCAAAAGTTAATGCCTTTGTTATATTGTGGACAGTTTGTTCTAATCATAGACCTTGCTAATATGAAATGTTTAAATAAAGGGAGACTAGGGATGCAATTGGGTTGGAAAATTTCATGTACATGTGGCAATCATGACCCATTCGTCAAGAAATAAGTTGATTTGGGTTGTTTTTGTTTACTAAATGTGTTGATTTGGGTCAAATTTTAAAATGGGTCAGAATGAGCCAATCTTACGAATCTTAACTTAGAATGGTTTCGAGTGGACTGCCCCACTCACCACCCCTGCCTTCCTGCCAATACGATCACAGTCACCGCTGTTGTCGCCATTAGCTGACAGCCCGGCACTAAAATAGAACATTACCTGACCTGAACCACCTGCACATCTTGATGTTTCTTTTTTCTAAAATGGCCCCTTGCATTTTTTTCTTCAGTAATTTAATTGCAGTTTCTTCAGTAATTTAATTGCAGTTTGTCCACCACAACTTATTGTTAGCCTGAAATATACTGTCGTTGCTTCGCCAGCGACCAGCGCTGCTGCGCGTTCCACCACTCGGTCTCACCAGGTATGCACAAAGTGGGCAAAATTGTTTCGGTTGCATGATTTTTAGGTTTTAACTTTTATTTTGTAATTGTTGTTAAATGTTTGTTTTGCAAATTTGTGAAAACTTTCTGATCAGATTAACACAACCATGAGATGGGATCGGTAAGGTGGTGTTTGGAGGTCAGGTTTCTGATTAAGAGGTTGAGAGCTTGAACAAAAGGGTTGAGATCTATCTATTCTATTTAAGATGAACTAAAGCTTTCTTGAATCGATCCAACCCTTCAACCTTGGTGTTACGGCTGCTACTCAGAAGGATCTTACATCTGGTATGCAATATCTTCTTCTTATCAACCTTAAGCTTAATGGCGGCGGTGGAAAGGGTGTTCGGGTCTGGTCGAGTCAAATTCAAGGGCTTTCATGACATTTGGAACCAAAAGCTTGATTAGGTATGATCTAATGCTTTCGAATTATCCAATTGAGCTCAAAATCTCGCGTCGGATTGTTACGATTCTGATGGGCGAGTATGTGTTTCTGAGTTCCTTTTGTGTAGATCTAACGCTTTTGTGTACATCGATGTGTGATAGTGAAATTTAATGGTGGATTTTGTTTGATCGTAGATTTTATTACAATTTGAGTTATCTGTATCAGTAATGACGACTGGTGGTTGGGTTGGATTAGTTAGTCGACATTGTTCGTTTTAATTTCAATCAGTTTTAGGGTTTGGTTTTCATGTGTGAACTGTTCTTCCCCAAATCTTTGCATAATCGAAACATTTTGTTTCTGAACACATAAGTTACAGTTTTTGA
This sequence comes from Helianthus annuus, assembly GCF_002127325.2. Classification (NCBI taxonomy): domain Eukaryota; kingdom Viridiplantae; phylum Streptophyta; class Magnoliopsida; order Asterales; family Asteraceae; genus Helianthus; species Helianthus annuus. The sequence continues at coordinate 94,985,169 of NC_035433.2, forward strand.
CTCAGAGGTGTTGATAATTTTGCCCAGATTTAGTGTTTATGAACTTTGGTAAATAAGTTGTGTCGCGTTAAAAGTAGATGTATAGTTTGTTACAATTTCTGAATTTTTAAATACTAATACATAACATGACCAAAAAATGCAGGTGAATAGCAAAGGGGTTGCTTGCCCAGGGAGGGTTATAGTCAGCTCAATGGTAAATTAATGCTAAAACTATCTCTAATGACACAAACTTGATGTCTTTAATAATGTTTATTATTGATGCAATTTGTGTTTATTCCCTTTTAGGGTGTTAGACCTATTTAAGGGCTCACCTGGTGCACAACACATGGATTGCTGGCACAACACAAAATACTTGTGATTATTGTTTTTTTAAGGTTATATGTTGGAAGCAATAACGAGACCCTTCTTAAAGACCCCCGGTGTAAGGTTCTCTTCACTAAAAAACTACTCACCGATGCATTATACTACCATATTCTAGAACTTATATAACATTTTTTGTCTTGTGTCATAAATAAATTTATCCAGATCTTGGATTGCAAGAACACTGTCTTGAAGGTGCGGAGTATGTTTCCATCATTGATGAATTTATGCCGTATGATTTCTCTGGTAAGTATATACAATATAATTATGTAAACTTAAACTTCTATATAAAATGGGTTGTTTTGAAAACCCGCGATGACAAATCGGTCTATTTCAATGTTTGACTTATGGGTTTAAGGCAGCAACTTCACTTTTTAAACTTTGAAGTCGCCATCTCTACCCACGACTAACCCAAAAATCAAAAAAAGACCCATTTGTCAAAAAAAGACCCATCGCACTCACGGTATATTTTCTCCCCTTCGAGTTGCATATAGTTTAAAAACAATGAGATATGCATGAGTTATATTCATTGTGTAAATTTTAGGAAGTTGTAGCAATTGGAAGAACATTTGCTGGAATGAAAGATTATCAGCTGGATGGAAACAAAGAAATGGTGGCACTAGGCTCCATGAACATGTATAGTTAACTCACTTCCAAATGGGTCATAGAAAGAGTTGATTATTATATAAGCTCGACTTCCGATGATGAACATATGGTGTTTGCCTTGCAGGGTCATTAAGCAACATTCTATTCATGGAACTTCTGTATAGGCGCAAGTTTGTCTAAATTTTAACCTTTTGATATGTTTATAAGTTGTACACAAAATGTTAAGAAACACAAGTTGGGTTGAACGTTTTAGCTTGTTAGGAAAAACAATCCAAGGCGGATTGGTTTGATTAGTTTTAAGCTTATGGTTGTGCTTTTGTTGGCTTGGCGCAGTTCGTTTTGTTTACATCTTTTTAAAACTCTTTAAATCCCCATGACCGGTTTTTAAGTACCTTAACCAAAAATTAAGATTTTAGTTACGACCCAAGTAAACAGAACCTTTTCATGCACACCCTTAGAATTACTAACAAGTGTTGTGTTTTGCGTTGCATCGCGAATTTGGTTTTTGTTATGGCTCAAAACCGAACTGCCCCGTACATAGCCCTAAACTCACCAACCTAAATTATATGTTTCCCGCCGCATCGCGCGGGTATACGACTAGTAACTGGATGGTTAAATTGGTAATTTAACACCAAGTTTTTAAGATGGCATACCAAGAGTCTCTTCATCTGCAATCCTGCCTCGCTGTGTTCTCAACGTTCTTCCATTTGGTTTCTGCCTCAGCTTTGCCATCACCGGAAGGGCATGTGTATGTTTTGATTTTAGTCATAAATTCCCAACACGATCCTTCAATTGAGTCTTTAAATGTTTTATTATGTCAATCTGGTGTTAATTTCAGTTTTGCTATTACTTGGTCTTTAAATATTGTATGCAGCTGATCGATGTGTTTGTAATTGTTGAAGATAGTGAGTGATATTCATGTCCTATTTGCAATCTTGTTTTAGTTTTGATTAAACAAACCCCTATTGTTGTGACATTTTTCCTAATTAGTCCCTCCGACAGGGGCTGAGGGGGTGTTTCATATGGCTAATTAGGAACTGCGTATTGGTGTGATATGTTATGAGGGTGTTTGTGATTGCGTATTGGAACTGCTTGTTTGATTTGTTACAAGGGTTTTGAATAACCACCTTGAATTTTCTTCTTTTCTCAAGATCAAGATCCGAGTGTCGGCTGTAGTTACAAATGCTGAATGTTGATTGTGATCGCCACATAAACAACAGTAAAGCCCTGTATTCCCACAACGGTCGTGTTCTTTAATGTATGTACATAGATCTGATTTCAAATGTCCATCAGATCTTGTTGTGAAATTTAGTAACATATTGTTTTCTTTTGTGTTTGTTAAGATCAACATGAAAGGGCTGGATGGACCTGTTTACGTGGGAACCAGCATATGAGGCAAAACCTGCAGCTGCTTGCCAAAATGTTGTTGTTTTGCAAAGGAGAAAACCCAAATACATGCATTCGAGGTAATTACAACTTTTAGTGACCTTGTTATTCTTGTTCAAACACGAGTATTTGTGACAAGAATTGATAGTGTGCCTCAGATAAAGTTTGAGAAGAAACATAAAATAAGATGAATGTGCTGCTTACTGGATGTTGTTTAATTTTTTCTTTCGTAATTTGTTTTCGCTTATTGATGGTTTTTTAATTGGCTCCGAGGTTTTGCTATGATGAAGACAGAAAGCCTTTTTCGTTTTTGTTGTCTCTTTTTTTTTCCTCGCAATTGTCCCTGTCAGGCTATGGTGATGTGATTACAGTTAAACATGTCCATTAGTTTAGAAACTTGATAAAAAATTATGTGCCAACCCACTTGATCCGACCCGTTTAGCCAATTGTCCTTTTTACTATACAGTTTCTTTCTGGGGTTGAATTACATGTTACTACGTTGTTTGGCAGGTTATTCATGCATGGTTAAGCTATTTCCCAATCAACGGAGATCTTTTTGAGGCTAAAGTTGTTCATTGGTCGAAAGGTAAGCGTGGGCAATGCCTTCTTTTGGTTCTCCTTTAAACCTCTTTTTCCAGTAGCATCTTGGTATCATTCCTAGAGTATTAGAATTATAGTTACCACTGCCAATCTGTGTAAAATTAGACTGCACCCGGAACAGGTTTAGGATCAAAATAGGTAGACTGTCCACGTACAACTGTACGATAACATGGTGGATGTGCCCTGTTTGGTTGACTCACACTCGCCTCCAATTGCCCCATATTTAAAAACATAGTCAATCTAAATCAAAAAAAATTCGAGAGAATGACCGGGACCTACTTAACAGACGAAAATTGAAAATTTAATCATTCAGAAGATTACGCACCAGAAAACAAACACAATAAGAAAAACTTATACCTTTCCTTTCTTATTTCACGTAGCTTTCTTTTGCTGCACTACTAGAACCAACCCACAACCTTCTCTTCAAGGATTCATACATCAACTGTTTCATGATAGGCAACCTGACAAATTAAGTCACTAATAACGCTCAACATATCGTAGCAGATACAGGAATCAAATCAAGCATTGCAAAAAACAGATTCAAAGCAATAGGCACAAATGCATTATGCAATTCTTAACATATTATTGGTTCTGAAACAAACTCCCCTTGTATATGTATATATAATAACCTCCTTATGTGTTACAAATAAGTACAAATGTTTACGTGGTTCTTTACTTGTTGTTGGTTGTCTTGAACCCCTCCCCCTCCTCTCCGTCGCTCTCTCTCTCTCTCTCTCTCTCTCTCTCTCTCTCTCTCTCGTACAAATCGAATTAACCTACTAAATATACGAATAACTAGAGTAATTTTCAGTTGAATGTGTTTGCTTAAGAACATATCTCTAGACTTTATGATTGAGATTATATTAGGTATGTTTGTTTGTTTGTAAGAACATTTTTCTATAATAAATATGGAAGTAGAATACAAGACTCAGGACATCATCAACTGTAATATTTGTTTATAACAAGGGTGGGTGTTCTTTTCCATTAAAGTGTTGTAAATAAAAGACTAGAAAAGTAGGATCATGTGAGTATATTCAAGTGACCGACCGAGTTAGGGTTTTATTGATGTTTGTGTATTTAACTATTTAAGATCATGAGTTTTACTGTATTTAGCTTTCTGCTTGGAGTGTCCGTTATTCTGTTTCAAATCGATGAAACCGTTTAAAACAAACTGGATTGCATGTTTAGTTTTTGGTGGAAACTGAGTTTGGTTTGATTATTATATTTTCAGGAAATCTTAAACCCGATAAAATGGATATTAAATCATAAGTATTTTACGTTTTGTCGTTTAGACCGATCTCGTTACAAATGATAGTTTCATAGTTTAAAAAAAATATCTTGTTTTATTGGGTCTAAAAGGAAACTGCATTGGCTTTTGAACTTTCTGAATCTGGTGCGGTTCTCTGAGAAAACAATTAAACTGCACATACTGAAAACGAATTGGTGGACACCTCTAATTATAGCTTTCTTTTCATTTTAACATTGAGCATAACTAACTGGGTGTCTTAATGTGTTGTAGATGGTAAGACTTTGAAGAAGCCATTGAGAAGGAACGATTGGATGCTGAGTTGAAGCTTGTTGGGAAGTAGATGCAAACGTGAATATAATGCTTGAGGAGAAGGACCCACGTAGGTAGGATCTTTGAGGAGAACGAGCACGTATGGTTTGTTGGATAAGAGCCAGAACAAGCTCACGTACTTGTTGGCTCTCACTTTTGACAACTTTCTTGAATGCCCGCGTCAGACCCTTGTGTTCAAGACTGGTACTGAACTGAAGTTTACAAACTCAACAATATTTGTACACCACTTTGGGTGGGTTGCTTTAACTTCGGTTAAGCTGTCGTTTGTAGGGTTGGAAGGCACCGCTGGTGAAGCACATTGACTTCTCACTCACAAGCCCATTTGGAGGTGGAGATGCTGACGAAGAATGAGCTTACTCTTCTGGTCATCATTATGCCTTTATAGAACGTCGACATGTTTGCTGATATGGTCTTCTCGTACTTGGTTTTTCTTTGTGGTGTTCATTGATTGCAATAATAATAATATCCTAACCTTATAATTGAAAACATCTGTTTAATGCATTGTAATGCCTTTGTTGTTGCGCATGCTATACGCCATGGAAAGTGTTTTCAGTGAAGTTGAAAGGTTAGGTGTCATAACTTGGAGCACCAAACTACAAGCTACTTAAATTGATTACATTTTAAGATGGAGCTTTTATAGAAAACCAACTTATGAGGTTGGCGATTTATTTGATTTGAACCACTTCGCTTGTGACATTGGAAATGCTTTTAGTGTTAGATTAAAATTGAATGCGTTTTCAACATAAGTTATAAGATTTCTTCTCGACTGTAGTACCCCATTTGAACAAATACTTCTTTGATTTATCTACTCAAAGACTCACCTCTATTACTCATACAATGAACATACGTGTTTCCAGATCTTTCTATACTAATAAACAAAAATCTTTTTTGACACGTGTCATTCTCTGGTAATTTCTCACCCTTATTTTTTATTTATCTGTTTTATTAAATAATAATAACAATAATATTAAACATCAATTTAACTAAATCTATTTATCTCTTTTGTTTTCATAATCTAAAATTAATTTCTTTTTTAACTCTAAAGTTTCAATCTTTGGCAATTTAAGTCTAAAGTTTTAATCTTTGGTATTTTTGTAGGATCGTTTTCAGACCCAAACGAGTCGATCAGAAGAGTTTTTATCCAAAACAAGAGGCGGAAACTAATGTTTCGGTGCTATCTCAGCCGTATTCACTTTAATCTTGTTGTATTATTGATATACAATCCTTTTACAAGCTTGACAACACTTCAGCAGCACTTCGTGGCTCACAGGAAGACAACAGATACAACTGACTATGTGATTTCGCTACAAGGACCCTATATATAGGCCATCTATTCCGCTTGAACATCACTTGACCAGTTCAAGCGGAAACACAAAGTTACCATTCAAGCGAAATCATGAGTTAACCTCTCGAGCAGAATCAGTAATCTATGTGGTTTCGCTTGAAATGACAAGTGGTCATTTCAAGCGGAATCACTTACAAATACAACATTCTCGGATTCCGTGCCCTATTCTAACTATATTTAATCAAGACTCGATACAAGACGCACTCGACATACGGATGCCCCAACAATTTTAACCCCTTTGATTAATTTGATTTTTCATTTCCAATTCAAAAGTTTTCTCCTTTTGCAATTTAACCCCTTTAATTTTTTTTACTTTCAACCCAAAGCTTTTCATCTTTTGCGATTTAATCTCAACACTTTTTTACTTTCAACTTTAGTCTCTTATATACTTTTCATCTTTCATAAGTTCTCCGTTTAACGTGTCGTTCTAAATTTCCGAGTTAACACGTCACAACGCGCGTGTGAGGTTCAACATTTTTTCATTTATTTTTTCCTGTTTAACATGTCCGTCGCAGCGCGTCTATTTTTCCCGTTTGATAGGTCTGTCACAACGTGCGAATCAGAGATCGACTTAGTTATTTTTCTCTTGGTTTTACACATAGGATCGTGGTCATGTGAGACACGTTTGCCTTTCATCTAACATGATATACAACTAATTAATCCCCCGCCGCATTGCGGCGGGTGATAATTCTAGTTTATATAAAAACTAAATCTAAAGAAATTACCTATTACCTAAACACAACAAATATAAAGGTCGGCGGGAATTGTAAAACCCGTTAGGATCTCTCAATGATATCAAACTTTAACTTGTGAAAGTGCGGAAAACAATCACAAATCGATTCAAGAACATATACTAATAATCAAGATGAAAACGATAAACAAAACACAAACCGAAATCTTGCATTCAATGACTGGCAATGACTGATACAAGACTTCAACAGGAACTCGGTTCCTATACCCCTTGTGTCGCAACCCACAGCTCACAAAATCAACAACCTCAAACAAGAGGTAGAGATGTGCTTAAATACAAAACAACTGGGCCATTAACCTAAGCCCATGCGACACCAAGAGGACTAGCCCAAACCTTACATTATCGACCCAAAACATAAAAGCTAAACAAATACATAATCAACCCTTAAACTAAGCTAACCTACATGAATAAACCTTCGGGTTCCAACAATCTCCCCCTAGGTTTATGCATGAAGGTTCTTCTGACTTCAATTGCCTTGATCACCACCACTTATACTATCTTTATATCCACCGAATCCCTTCTTATGAATATGCAGAACAGACGCTACAGCAGACGTCCAACCCTTAGCAATTTCTTCATATTTCTCTGTAGCTCTGATTTGATTGCATGCCAATACTTCTAGATCTTCAACAGCAAGATTCAACAAGTCAATCTGATCGACCAAACAAAAACTTGCATCTCCATCACAAACAATCACCGCCTGCCCAAGACGTTCATCATATGCCCAAAAGTGTAATGTTTTCAGTGCACCTTTGGGAATCTTTCTCACTAACGGAATCGTCTTCTCTTTATCCGTAGCTGGCCAATGCACAATCTTCATACACTTGTTTGTGTAAGGATCTCAAATCCCTTTCGCTGGTTTAACAATGGAATCTGCCGTACGCATTGAAGGAAAACCTTTAAGAACCTCCCTCTTCAACCTCTCAAAAAATGCATATCCAGCACCTCCAGGCTTATCATCCACATAAGGTGCATTAGACAAATCTGTCAAATCCACCTTAGTGAAAGACTGAAACTGTCCTGAACATTTGTACCACTCGACAGGACCAACTTTTCTCTTTATCCACCATCTCTTACGATCATGGTCATATCCCCAGCTAACTACACCAGAACGATTACCAACTTTATCATAGAGAGTTTCACCAACATCCATTAAATGATGAGTTGCATGAGCATCTTCATCATCTGGATTCACATTCTTGTTCTTCAAGATCACTAACTCTCTTTTCTTTTTCATCCTCTCTGCCTTCTCTTTGTCTGCAACTGGATCTGTAACTCTCGTGAAATATTTTTCCATCGCAGCACTTCTTTCAGCATCATCTTTAGCAATAGCTTTTCTTCTGTTTTCAACATCACTTGGATCAGAAAATTCTTGCCCAAACTTCTTCTCCAACTTTCCTCGTAAATCATAAATAATATTGAACAACAAACTAACATCTCCTTGAAGTTGCTCAATCTGTTGATCTTTCTTTACAATAGTATCTTCAAGTTGGATAATCTTTGCATCTTTATGAATTGAATCTTGCTCAAGCACAACCATTCGTTTCTTCATATCTCTCATGCTGATAAATTCATCTTCATCACTTGAATCATCATCAAACGGCATTCTTAGTGGTTCTTCAGGTCTTTTACCACCAGAACTGCCAGGTTCATCATGAACAATTCCAGAGGGCCCAGCGTCATTGTGAACTTCAACATTCATCGTAGCTATCTCATCTCTTTGAGTATCAACGTCAAACTCAAAGATATTCTCTGCAGTGGTGGTAGTATCTCTAACATTCTTTTCAAAATCGAAGTCATACAAACCTTCGTCATCATCAGCAACGTTCACGGATTGATCTTTTCCTTGTTCAACAAACATTCCAGGTCTAGGATCCCTCCTTTTCCTTTTTAATGGAATGGAATCAGAATCCATAGGGCTTTCAATAGGCTCTTCAGTTGATACTGACAGATTGGAAGGAGGATTTCCCATCTTGTCAGTTACTGACTTTATTAGCATAGCCAAGCTTTCAGCAGTAATCACTGGTTCAACCGTAGAAACAGCATCAACTTCAGGAGGAAGTTCTATGTCATCATCAGAGTCACACATTATTTCAACACCTTCATCGTCAGAGTTAATTGTAATACGCTCTGTCTCAGGCTCACCTTCAACTCTCCTCAGAATATCATGTTCTTCAGCAACAATAGCACGTGCAGATACACTATGCTCTGGAACAGATCGTGTCATTACTGGATTCTCACCAACATCTTCCGTCTCTGCGAACTGACCAAATTTCTCCAATTCAATCAAACCTTCAAACTTTTTCTCAGTTCCCTTCTTTGTAGTAAGAGCACCAAAACATGAGGGACCCATAGGCTTTAATTCCAACGTATTACCAGATCTCTTCAATCCTGGATAACACTCATTCAAAATCATCTGCACAAACCTTGGATACATAAGAAACTTATCCTTTCGAAGCCCAATTGCATTTCTCTTCATTGCTTCCAAGATATATCTTGAATAATTGAACGGCTCATTTGTAATCACACATATCAAAGCAGCAGACTGAGTGATATTCAACTGATCAATTCCCCCTCTATTTTATGTCATGCACAAAAGGAACATGTGCAGTAATAGACGCCAGTAAGGATGCACAAACTTCTTTACCAGGGGAGGAAACTTTCCTTCATAGCTTAAACGAGGTAGAATTGCTTCCACTGTTCCAGCAGGAAGTTCTATAGGATCTGTTTCCTGATCATTAAACTTCAACACTTCTCTAATCATCTGCTCAGTCACTATAACTTTCATCTCTTGAATCTCAGCAACTCCCTTTCCTTCAACGATTTCGACTTTAGAACTCTTCCAAAAATCTCGGATAAGGCTTTCATAAACAACTGGATTCTCACGAAGAGCATGAACAATCCGGCATGTATTTAGGCCTTTCATCAACGACGTATACAGCTGCTTATGTTTCTCTGGTGGAGGTGCTAAGTATCCGACTTGATTATGAGAAGATATAAACTTTAAATCCATTTTTCTGCACACAACACAAGTCAAATAAGTTTCCAATTTTGGTTATAACAGTGATAAAAATAAAATAAAAATAAACACTGTCACTGTTCACTCGAGACCATGAGTCGAAACTAAAAGGTCTCGAGTCGAAACCACTTGTCTGCGAGTCGCAACAATGAGTCGCAATCAACAGATTTCGAGTCGCAATCACGAGTCGCAACTAACAGACTTTGAGTCGCAACCATGAGTAGCAATCTTGATGTTGCGACTCGTAACCACTGGTTTCGAGTCCTTGTATTGTTTGAGTCGCAACCACATAAACACATAAACTTCATCTAAGTGTTCTTGATTGCGAGTCAAAATCTTCAAAACTTCATCGGAAACTTCATCGGAATCTTCAAATCTTCAACGGAATCTTCAAATCTTCATCGGAGCTTCTTCAAACATTCATAATTTTCTGCAAAAACTTGAATAATGACATCATAATACCTTGATTATCAAAAAGCAGATTGCGAGTCGCAACCGGAGACAGGTCGGAATCTTCAATGATGACCGGAATTTCGAGAGAGAATAAAATTTAGTTGCGAGTGAACATAGGTTATGACTCGAAACCACCTTTTTATACTCCACTTTTATCACGGGCCCATGTCTTATGGGCTTGGGTCTTAAGAACTTGGGCTCAAACAGATTTATCAAACATTCTCTTTAACCCCATTTCAAAATCAGATTTAATTTTAAAAATTATCCGTTAACCTTCTGAGCAATGTTTGCAAAATAAAAACCTAAAACAAAATTAAATAATAAAATATTATTTACAAAAATAAATTAGGAAATTTGCATAGATACTCAGGGATCAAATCACAAGGTTTCGGGCTTGACTTCACTTATCAACACTGATCTACTACAGGATGATCTAGACAACTGCCAGTATATTTGTCCTCTTAAACACATCTCCCTAGACCTTTTCCATATAACTGCCTGTACCTCAATTTATCATGTTTTGATATTTTAACCATAAACACCCAAACAAATACTAATCAAATCCCGGAAATACAAATAGCACACTCTATCATGCAAGTATCTTCCCTACCACATATTTCACAAGTCCAATCCAGATTTCTGAAATCTTAACTGGGAGTAGGTTGAGAAGAGAACAGAATAGATCTTTTGCAGAGATGATATAATATACAGATCAAATGAGTTTTTCTCAATTTGATATAGGTTTATTTGGGTTTCTTTTGGGCACTAGAGGGCCTCTTTCAGGTGTTTAGATCTACAGCGCGACAACGTACAGCTAGGTCAGCATGTATCTGAATGCAGCAGAAGCTGTAGTTGCCTAGCACCTCCAGGTCAGCATGTATCTGGATGCAGCAGAGGAGGTACACGACTTTTTCAGATAAGATTTCAGAATCAGATCAAAATTGTGTGTATCGGGAAAACATACAGACATTCAAATAGACATGAGCTAATTCCAAGTGATTTTCTTTTCTGAGGTCATGTACTAGTTTAGTTCTGAACAGAAACAGCTAATGTTTCCAATCTTAAGGATAGAGCCTACCAACACATCATACTAGAGTCAAACTATTTCGATACTGGTCTTACACGAGTCAGCCCTCGACCATAATGTGAAAATTCATTTCATTTCCCAGTCCAGCCACACTTCTTTTTGTATTTTTTTCGATTTTTTAATGTTTTTGTATTTTTCAAAATTTCTCCCCCTAAATTTGAGCATAAATAAAAAAAAAAAACTACCTAAGAATAGAAAACTTTATGAACAAATTTACCTACGAAAAACAAAAACATGCTCAATCAGTAAAACGAATCATTTTTAGAAAATCCACAAGCACTCTGAATTTCGAGCTGCTGACAGGTTTGGTGAACAAATCGGCAGCATTTGCATCTGTGTCGATTTGTTCAAGAGTAATAAGACCTCTGTCAAAACAATCTCGAATAAAATGAACTTTAATATCAATGTGCTTGGTTTTGGAGTGAAAAACAGGATTTCGAACAATTTGTATTGCAGCATCATTATCACAGTAAATAGTAGTGTTAAGATAAGTCAAACCATAATCCTGCAATTGATGTTGCATCCACACCACTTGAGAGCAAGAAGCAGAAGCAGCAACATACTCGGCTTCAGCTGTAGATATCGCCACTGTTTGTTGTTTCTTGCATTGCCAATAAATGAGCCGATCACCCAAAAATTGGCATCCCGCAGATGTAGATTTCCTGTCACTGTCAGTACCTCCAAAGTTGCTGTCAGAGAAAGCAAACAAGTCAAAATTGGAATCCCTCGGATACCACAGGCCAAACCGAGGTCGGCCTTTAAGATACCGAAAGATTCTTTTAACAGCAGTAAGATGAGAAGTTTTAGGATTAGCCTGATAGCGTGCACAGTTGCAAACAGCAAACATGATGTCCGGACGGCTAGCTGTGAGATACATCAATGACCCGATCATGGACCTGTATTGACGTTGATTTACAGACTCTCCTTCTTCATCTTCAGTCAATAGTGGTCTCTCTGCCATTGGTGTTTCAGCAGGCTTTGCATCCGTAAATCTGAATTTTGCCAGCACATCATCCACATACTTCCCTTGATGAATAAGAATCCCTTGCGAACTCTGCTTGACTTGTAGACCCAAAAACAGTGTCATTTCCCCCAGAGCACTCATTTCAAACTTCTTCTTCATAACTCTCTCGAACTCCTTGCAAAGATCCTCACTTGTAGATCCGAAAATGATATCATCAACATAGATTTGAACTAAGATTTGATCACTTCCTACCTTCTTGATAAACAGAGTCTGGTCTATGGTGCCACGCGTATACCCATGAGCCAAAAGATGCTCTGTTAAGGTGGCATACCAAGCTCGAGGAGCCTGGTGTAACCCGTACAGTGCCTTGTCTAGCTTGTAAGCGTACTCAGGATGTTCTGGATGCACAAACCCTGGTGGCTGCTCGACAAAAATTTCTTCCTTCACATCTCCATAGAGAAACACGGTCTTGACATCCATCTGATAAACAGTGAATCCCATGTATGACGCGTAAGCTAAAAAGATCCGGATGGCTTCAAGTCGTGCAACCGGAGCATATACTTCATCATAGTCCAGTCCTTCAATTTGTCTAAATCCCTGAACCACCAGCCTTGCTTTGTTTCGAACGATGACTCCTGCAGAATCCTGCTTGTTTCGAAATACCCATCTAGTTCCAAGCTTACGTTTTCCTGTTGGCAACTTGACGAGTTTCCATACTCCAAGTTTTTCAAACTGGTTCAGCTCTTCGTGCATAGCATCTACCCAGCCAGGTTCCTGCAAAGCTATATCAATGGTTTTAGGTTCGATTTGAGAAAGATAACAAGAATATAAGCAAGTGTTAATGGTTCCTGATTGACTCCTGGTCAAAATTCCTGCATTTACAGGACCAATCACATTTTCTATTGGGTGATTGCGTTGAACGCTCGTAGGTATGGCCAAATCAGGTACAATCTCCTCTTCAGTGGTGGTGTTGCTAGACTCCCCCTCATTAGGTGCTGTAGTAGTATGAACTACAGGAGAAGTGACGATACAATCCTCAGGAATTTGTTCAGGAAACAATGCAGAGTCACTAGTTGATGCACCCTCAGGGGATCGATTAATCGTCGGCGTTGGTGTAGGATGCTGCGTAAACACCATTCCCGGTGGATCAATGGTATGATGCCTCACGTTGTCTTGCATCTGTGCTTCGTCTTCCGTATCTTCAAACGACAATGGTTGTTTGGGAATAGACACACCTGTAACTGAAACATCACTCAACAAAATGTTAAATGATTTAAACAATGCAGAATAATCGTATAACCAATCTGGACCAACTCTAGCATCCGTAGCATTCTCTTCAAGCCATTCAATGTTGCACGACTCGACAACTTTTTTAGTTACTTTGTTGTATACTCTATAAGCGGAGCCCTTAGCATATCCAACAAAGTAACATTCGTCCCCTTTGACTTCAAACTTTCCGTTGGAGTCCATGAGTAATAATACACATGGACAACCAAAGATACGAAAGTGTGAAACCGAAGGTTTACGTCCTTCCAGAATCTCATAAGGGGTTTTCATGTGACGTTTGTTTACTAAAGCATGATTCTGGATATAACAAGCCGTGCTAACAGCCTCGGCCCAAAAGAAACTAGGAAGCTTTGAATCAGCCAGCATAGTTCGCGCGGCCTCAATGAGAGTACGATTCCTTCTTTCAGCTACTCCATTTTGTTGTGGAGTTCGAGGCGCACTGAACTGACGATCGATTCCCTTATCAATGCAGAAAGTATCCAAAGTAACGTTCTTGAATTCTGTCCCATTGTCCGATCGAATAACCTTCACCTTAGCGCTCGCTTGATTTTCAGCCAAAGTGATGAATTGTTTTACCAAGACAGCAGTTTCATTTTTGTGGCTGAGAAAATACACCCAAGTGTAGCGAGAGTAATCATCGACGATTACCAGACAATAAGCTTTCTTCCCAATACTCAGCACATTCACTGGGCCAAAAAGATCCATGTGAAGTAGCTCGAGTACAGCTTTTGTCGAAGGTGCTGGTTTAGTCTTATGAGGTTTTCGATGAGCTTTCCCTTTCGCACAAGCAACACATTTCTCCACCAACATGAAGTCCTTGATTGGAAGATCACGTACCAGTTGACCTTTAGCTAGACGGTTCAGGTTTTTCATATTCACATGCCCAAGTCGACGATGCCACATCAGACCATCATGCTCCGAAATCTTTGAAAATAGACAAGTGATCTCTTCACACGGTTTCTTGTTCATATCAATAACGTAAGCATTTCCCTTTCTCTCAGCTGTCATCAAGAACCAGTCTTCTGGAATAACAATTCCAGGCTTAAGAACATGACACCCCTTTTTCGTGAAATGAACTGAATTCCCTCGATCACAGATCTGCGAAATACTTAACAGATTGTGTTTCAGTTCTGGAACATAATTAACATTCTCAAAGCTTAAGACGCCGTTTCGAACAGTTCCTTTTAACGTGATTCTGCCTGACTCTCCTCCCGCAAATGAGACATATCCACCATTAAACTCTTTGACATTTACCAGTTGGGATAAGTCTCCTGTCATGTGCCTGGAACAACCACTATCCATGTACCAGAGGCGCACGGTAGTCCTCCACAGCTGTTCCTGCACGATTAGCGGGATTAGTTAGATTTAGGAACCCAGCCCATAGTGGATCTGGGTTTTCCTTGTGCATCAATATACGTCACTCTTTGCCACACTAAATTATCTTTATTCAGAAATTTTGAAACATCCCTTTTGGCGACATTTTGATGACATGATTTCATTGAATTGGATTGCATACCATTAGCTTTAGGTTTCCAAAACTGTCTTGACCAGTTAGAATTGAAACTTTCAAAAGCATTACCAAAAGAATTACTTCGATTTCGCTGAAAATTTGTTTGTCTATTCTGATATTGATTATAGCGTTTGGCTGCATTCCAATCCTGATCAGAAGGTCTAGTCCTATGATAGTTGTTCTTCATTGTCTTAGTCCTTGCAGACATCATGGACTCCGAACAGTGATATCGGTTAGACATGACCTTCTGATTTCGCCCTGATGTTTTCTTGTTCGATGTCCTTGGGAGTTTACCACAATTTCTGGCAATGTGACCAGCAATGCCACAGTTAAAACATGTTTGACGTTTCACATTTTGAATATTCTTGACATTTTGACTATGTTTGCTTGATTTCGTGTGATTTGATGTTTTAATTTTCTGAACATGTTTGACTTGTGATTGCTCTGAGGATTTAGATGATTTGACTTGTGGTTTTTCTTTAGATAAATTTTCTTTTAAAGATTTCTCTCTTAGATCAGCATCCTTTTCATTTTCACTTAATCTTGATTCAGAATTTGAACATGTACGAGTTTCATCCAAATGCGTTTTATCAAGGCATTTATCATATGAAACTGATTCAGGTTCACTTCCCGAACAAGAAGAAGTCTCAACAATATGCTCTTCCTCAATGCATTTGTCATGTGAAACTGAATCAGGTTCCTTTTCTGAACATGAAGAAGTTTCATCAATGTGCATTTCCTCAGAGCATTGATCATGCAACACAGTTTCAGGTTCATTGTTTAATTCAGTTTCCAATGGGGTCCCACTAGATTCAACATTAGGGACACCCACTGAGACAGATTCAGAAGAAGAATCAGGATACTCTTGATTTTCTTGAGAAGTCGTTTCAGTGGTTTCACTGAATGCATCCTGAGGGACCTCACCTGTAACATTTTCACAAGCTGAAACATTAGAGATGTTAGGATCACAAGCATTAGCTGAAAAACAATCATCACCACACTTATTGTTCAAATCATCAACACAAACATTATCAGTTTTGCCCAAAACAACAGGCTCACAAGACGAAACATAAGCTGAAAACGACGCAAACAAAGAACTAGTAAAAGCAATGTCAGACTCAGTTGGTTCAGAATAATGTTCAAAATATGGTTCAGAAACATTTGAAATAACGACCGGTTCACTCCCATGAACATCACCACACTTTACTTCAGAGCTATCATCTGCACATGACGATGAAACATTAGGATCAATTGTGCCTTTAGGAACAAAATTCAATGGAGTAGACTTTTGTGGCTCAACATGTCTGTCATGAACAGACGATTTGTTGTTATTTGAACCATAAGTCATTTTACTCTCGTTCAGCATCTCCTCCTCAGTCATTGGTAAATAAGTGTAATTATCATTATATGGAGGAGGAGTCTGAGTATAACCCAAACCACGCCCTTTCTTTTCCTTGTATGCAAGTTGTTGATCACATAGATTTTTAACTAGTTTACTGGAAGAATCAAACTTCTTGATATTTAGTTCATTAATTTGATATTTGTTTCGAATATCTTCCAGTTCCTTAGTCAAAATGCATACCTTCTCTTGAGCTTCTAGGAAATGAGCTGTTTTTCCACTGACATCATCCTTTAGTTTGATGATGTCCTTTCGCTGAGCTTCAATCTTTTCTTTATAAAGCTTCTCATTTTTAGACAAAGTAAAATTCTTATTTTTTATGTCATTATAATCTTGAATGAGCTCAGCGTTGTGTATTCTGTAAGCCTCAACCCTTTCCCTACACTCAGGAGTACAGAAAACAGAAATTACCTCTTCTTTGGTGAGACCTTTAACAGGAGCTGAAAGAATTTGAGTCATGAATGCAAAATCATCAGCCGCAGTCTCTTCCTCTGGCTTTGGGCTATGTTCGCTTGAAGTCATGAATGCAATGTTGGATGTAGCAGTTTGATTCTCTGGAGCTGATATGTTCAGACGTTCAATTTCTGAAGTCCAATCAAAATTGAGGTTGGGCTGAACCACCAGTGCTTGTGCTAATCCTTGCGGCTGTGGACTTCCAGAAGCAGCAGCATCTGCTATACTTGTAGTGGTCACAAGAGCTCTTTCTCGATTAGGAGTTGCAGGTTGGGCAGGAGTTGCAGGAGTTTGATCTCTGTTTATAAGTGGCTTCGGGCAGTTTCGAGCATAGTGTCCTTCCTCATGACAGTTGAAACAACGAAGATTAAAGGGCACTTTAGCAGCTCCATTCCATGCATTTCCCCACCTGTTTTTACCTGTTCTTTTCACAAACTTTTGGGCTCTGAAAGCTGCCATTGCCATCTGACAGGTGATGTCCATTTCTTCAACATCATCTGGATGAACCTGTGTCAGATCATCAGGACTCCACTTTGGTGGATCAAGTTTTCCTGCAATAAAAGCATTCAAACAGTTGATCACTGAAGCTGCTATATCCAGTTTTTCCTTCGATTGATTTGCGAAGAAGGCCATCATTTCGTTGTTTGCAGCGGAGGCAGGAGTAGAAGCAACAGCAGAGACATTTCCAGCATTTGGAATTGAAGCAGGAGAAGCTGGAGAAACGACTTGATTAGAGGATCCAGATGAGTGCACCTTTGCTGAAGTTGGAGTAGCGGATGAAGTATTGCGAAACATCTGAAAACCTCCTTGAGACAATAAGGCTGTGTTGCTGTTGTTAGAGGAAGCGGGAGCAATGGAGAAACCAGCAGCTAGCATACTGTTCTTGTAATTTGTTTCTCTTTGCTTATCATCCAGTTCGCATGCCTTAATGTGAGAGATCATCTCTGACAGAGTGCATCTAGCGAGATCTTTAGTCTTCTTGATCATAGCAACATGATGATCCCAACTCTTTGGTAGTGCATTAAGAAGTTGTCGGTTTGTGGATGCATTTGTTGTATGAATTTCTTCCATTTGCATTTGGGTGATCAGCTTCACAAATCTCTGAATCTGATTGTCTATCGTTTCACCATAAATATGGTTGAAATTGTTGAAGTTTTGTTGCAGCAGATTTCTTCGGCTCTCTTTCATATCTTCGTTTCCTTCATATACTTCGATCAGAGAATCCCACAATTCTTTGGCAGATTTGCAGGTGCGAAATCCAATAGCAATATCAGGACCCAAACCCATGGTTAAGTAAGAAAGAGCTCGATCATCTTCTTCAACAATAAGCAAATCATCTTCAGTGTACTGATCTCTAGGTTTCTTTACCTTAAGACCTGGTTCAGTGGAGCTTTCCATGATAATCTCCCTAGGACCTCTCAAAATGCTTCGCCACAGTTTATAATCCTTAACCTTCAAGTGCTGTTCAAAGCGCCACTTCCACTCGGGAAAATCATTAGCATCGGTTAACCTAGGAATGCGTGTTGTGGTTCCAAGCTTTGAATCCAATTCTTGTTGTTGATTAAGGGCAGTCAATTCACTGTTGTTTGTCACATGTTTAATTAATCAGTTAATTAATTAATTAAATATATTTTTAAGTCCAAAAAGTCAACAGTTCAAAGGTCCGTAAATCAGTGTCGTTGCGAGTCGAAATCAGTGTCGTTGCGAGTCGAAACAGCTTTGGTTGCGAGTGGAGACTGACTGATGGTTGCGAGTCGTAACTGAAACAGGAAGAACCGAAACCGTGATGGATGCGAGTCGAAACCAAACGTGATGAACCGCAACGGTGATGGTTGCGAGTCGAAACCTGCAAAAGAATAAAAGATAAGATCTGTTGACTCGCAATCCCTATTTTTCAGCACTTCCAAAATTCAAAGATATTGTAATCTTTGAATTTGTTGACCACCAACTTCCCGTAAAATCAGCAAACACCTTTTCAAAGATCAACAAACCAAAATCAGTAAATTTTTAATGAATCGATCAGGAACAGACTAAATATTTCAATGGTTTTCACTGCAAAAACAAGCAACAAACTGGATCAGTAGCACAAACAATTCTTGAATCCGAATGATATCAAAACCGAGCCCTTGAATGGCTTCAATGGCTCTGATACCAATTGTAAAACCCGTTAGGATCTCTCAATGATATCAAACTTTAACTTGTGAAAGTGCGGAAAACAATCACAAATCGATTCAAGAACATATACTAATAATCAAGATGAAAACGATAAACAAAACACAAACCGAAATCTTGCATTCAATGACTGGCAATGACTGATACAAGACTTCAACAGGAACTCGGTTCCTATACCCCTTGTGTCGCAACCCACAACTCACAAAATCAACAACCTCAAACAAGAGGTAGAGATGTGCTTAAATACAAAACAACTGGGCCATTAACCTAAGCCCATGCGACACCAAGAGGACTAGCCCAAACCTTACATTATCGACCCAAAACATAAAAGCTAAACAAATACATAATCAACCCTTAAACTAAGCTAACCTACATGAATAAACCTTCGGGTTCCAACAGGAATAATGGTTTTCGTCAATTGGCTGACATGGGCGGTAGAGGTATAGTGTCAGGCAGCTGTCTGGCACTCCCCTATTGGCCCAATAAATTTACGATTTTATCCCGCTTTAAAATTACGATTTTGCTATTAGTTCAAAATTATGTTTTTACCCACATTTAAAAATAAATTTACGTTTTTGCTCCCAGCTAAATATTTCAATTTTACCCCCCGGTTCAAAATTACGATTTTGCCCCATTTCAATTTACAGTTTTGTCATTAGTTTTTTCCCCTTAAAATTACGATTTTGCCATCAGTTCAAAATTATGTTTTTACCCCTACTTAAAAATAAATTTACGCTTTTGCTCCCAGCTAAAAATTCTAATTTTGCCCTCGGTTCAAAATTACGATCTTGCCCCGTAAAAATTTATAGTTTTGTAATTAGTTTTTTTTTCGCACAGCCAAGTTACGATTTTGCCCTCAACTTAAATTTACATTTTGTCCATCGTTTTTGTTTGTTTAATAGTGATACCAACCAACCCGAAATACTACTAAAACTAACATAAAAAAAGAAAAAAAAAAGAAAAGAGTTAATTAGTGTTTTCGTCCCTGTGGTTTGTCAAAAATCACTATTTCAGTCCATTAGTATAAAAATTGCGTCAGTCCCTGTGGTTTCACTTTCGTAACCATTTCAATCCACCTCCATTAACCCCATCCATTTATTATGTTAAGTACATGTGAATTGACCATAATGCCCTCATTAATAAAAAACAAAAAGATATCTAGATGAGTTAATTACTGTTTTCGCCCCTATGATTTGTTAAAAATCACTATTTCAGTCCATTAGTTTAAAAATTGCGATTTCAGTCCCTGTTGTTTCACTTTCGTAACCATTTCAGTCCAGTCTTTGGCATCACAACCCACCCTCTTAATGTCCGACGACCCATTACCCCCACCCCAATTAATATCTTCCTAGCAGCATCAATTAACATAATAACTTTGAAAAATAATGCTTACCTGGACATTTTCTCATTCTAAAATCCAAAATTAAAATTTTGAAAACTATATCTGTAAAAATAGTGTCAGACTTCTACTTCTACTGAAGCCATGGTGGGTCGAACCCTACAATCCAATTTAAGTCCATATGTCATACAACAACAAAATCATATAAGTCCATATTTAATTAACACAAGGGTAATTTAGGTATTTCACTAAAAACTTAACGGTAAATAGACAGTGTTAGGAGACTGGACTGAAATGGTTACGAAAGTGAAACCACAGGGACTGAAATAGTGATTTTTGACAGACCAAAGAGATAAAAACAGTAATTAACTCATTTAGATATCTTTTTGTTTTTTATTAATAAGGGCATTATGGTCAATTCATGTGTATTTAACATAATAAATGGATGGGGTTAACGGAGGTGGATTGCAATGGTAACAAAAGTGAAACCACAGGAACTGAAATCGTAATTTTTAAACTAATAGGCTGAAATACTGATTTTTGACAAACCAAGGAATGAAAATAGTAATTAACTCAAAAGAAAATCATCATCATGTGGGTATGACGAGCCAAAAAAAATCATATGGAGGCCTCAAAACAAAACCCCTGATTGAAAAATAAATAAATAAATACTGTTATGAAATTCCGTACCGAAAACCCTTGTCCGTACCAAAAACCCTGTTTTGAATTCCGTACCAAAAACCCTGTTTTGAAGTTGAACTAAACCATTTCCTTGTTCTGATCAACCCCTCTCTCTCTCTCTCTCTGTTGGCACGAACGAAGTTTCCTCTGTTCATCATCCATAGACGAAGAAGATCAACCATCTCTCTGTCTCTTCATCCAATTTCTTTGCTGCAATGGATGCCTCAAGCTCAAGCGCCAATGTGGACCAAGGTAGGTGTATTTTATGCTTAAAAGTGTGTGTGTGTGTGTGTGTTAAAAATGAATAATCAAATTAGCTAACTGATGTGATTCCGCCAGGGCCATATCCATACCCTTCTCATGTAAATCCCGCCTCCTTCATGTCTGTAAAGTTGTCCGGTATGCGTAATTATCATCAATGGAAGGCTCAGATGGAGTGCCTGTTGGATTCCCATGATCTGCTTGGTTTTGTCGACGGCACAGTAAAAGAACCCCAAGAAGATGATACTTCAAAAGGGAACGTTGCTGATTTTAAGGCCAAGCATAGGGAATGGCAAAGGTCAGATCTGCTAGTGAGAGGATGGATCTTTGGATCAGTGAGTGAAGATGTGATGAGGAGTATTGACAGTTATCTAACAGCCAAGGATATTTGGGATTTTCTTATGATTGATTACGGCATGCCCGTCGATCGATTGACGGCGTACGAAGCCATCAGAGGTATTATGTTTTTGAATTCATTTTTATCGTTTGAGTCCTAAGCATAGAATAGGAGTTTGAGTCAAATCGGGACACGTAAATGGGTAGTATATAAACCCATTAGATTTATGCTTTTAGCCCCGCATTTGTTATTCGATGTCCAATCCCCAGCTTTTATGCTTTTCCTCTCCCAGCCATCGACTCTCACAGAACCGTTTTTGATTATTTGTTTGAAGCGTGCAAAGAATATATTGGGCTCACCCACGTCACTGGCTGCCGCAATCCCTTCAAGGG
Organism: Helianthus annuus; assembly: GCF_002127325.2. Classification (NCBI taxonomy): domain Eukaryota; kingdom Viridiplantae; phylum Streptophyta; class Magnoliopsida; order Asterales; family Asteraceae; genus Helianthus; species Helianthus annuus. The sequence goes on from NC_035433.2 coordinate 95,007,150, forward strand.
AATAGACGCTCATCGGCTACTCGCTAGTACAATCAAGGCAGAGTGTTATGGTGAGTTTAACTTATAATCCATGTTGACTTTCAGCTTTACTATCTGGTGGTGTTGATTTAAACTTATATCTGCCTTTGTATATCATAATTTGCAGACTTTGCATATGACTTGCTGAAGGACTGCTACCATCAACTGGATACAGTAGATCCAGTTAGTTTGTGGAGGTCAGTGTATAATCTTGCGGAAAAGCCTGATGCATTTCGGAGTGCCAAACGATACAACTGCTACCAAAGATTTGTTTATTCTCGTATGTTTCTTTTCTTAATCTAAATTCTTTTTTCTAATATCCAATTCGACTGGCTTTTTGTTTTTAAATAGCTGTTATGATTTGCATCATCTAATTGCATTTTATTTTCATTTTGAAGGTGTGTCTGTAGAGAATTGCAGCTTAAGCAATACACCTAAGAATCCGGATATTGAGAACCAAGAGAAATGCAGGACCAATCTTGTCGGCTGGAAGAGCTACGTCTGCCGTGGTTTGTGACTCCAAAAGTCTAAATAAATCAACCAAAAAGATTAATTTATCTTATTGTATAACGGTCGGATCAGGTTGGGTAATGGTCACCAAATTGAATTCCAATTGCTAGTGGAAAAGGAAGGGATCGGATGATCGATCGGATTAAAAAAACTGACAATGTTTAAAACTATAATCAGAAAACCTGGAAGAAGACAAAGGATGAGGGTCAACAACTTGCTTAAAACTAGAGGGGCCAATCTTGACCCAAAGCCTTCCAATTGGGTCAGTTTGGGTTGCTTTTAAAATTATATGGGTTGGTTCGGGTAAGATATTTTAACAAAATGGGTCAGTTGATATTCCATATTGTTATTTTCGGGTCAAAGCGGGTTGATAACTTTAAAGAAATGGGTCGATGTGCGTTAGTGTCTTAAAGAAACGGGACAGGTTTCGGATCGGAATGGGTTTCGGGCCGGCACAAGTATCCGCACGAGACGGGTTACGGCACGAAACGGGTTTTGGATCAGAACGGGTTCAGTTTGAGTTGAGTTTCGGGCCGGGACGGGTTTTGGATCGGAACGGGGTCGGTTAGGATCGGGTTTCAGGCTGACACGGGTTTCCGCACAGGACGGGTTTTGGGCCGGCACGAGTTTCCACACGTGACGAGTTTCGGATCCGTTGAGTCGGGTCGCTCGGATTCAAGTTTTTAGATATCCGTATCTTCTCGATTAATTACTAAAACCATCAAAATTTTCGTTATCAGAACAAGTAAACCAGTCCTTTGGCGCAAAATAATGTTTGTTACTTTGTTATAGACATCACCATACAAAGCTTTCACTTAAATAATACTTAAACTTGATTATTTTCTCAAAGTCTTAAGGATTTTATAAATAAATTATATCTTTGTCACAAGTTTTTGTGTTTTACAGTGAAGTTTAAAATTGTTTTGTTGCACGAAAGGACACAACACACCCAAGTTTTGCTTGACTGACTTCACCACAGCTCACCAAATAATTATTTAAACCTTTTCTTCTAACCTGTGATATGTTAGTAATTTTAATTAAGTATACTGATTTCCATTTGTCTCAAATGTATGCAATGATGTAAGTGAGTCGAGCTCGCGTTGAAAACAAGACGTCCTAATAAACGAGCTCGAGATACAATCACACATACACAAAAACCTAAACTGGTGATGTTTAAACGAAATATATGTTTCAAACTGGTTTATGATTAAACTTTTAACCATCAGTGTCACTATAGCAGGGTGTGGTGTGGCCTGATTGTTTGTTGTTGCATTTTTAGTTAAGTTCTGTGTGATTATGCTTCTTTAATTCATCTTATCTCTTGTTTAGTTATGGAGAGGATTTGCGCCAAATTTTGGGAATTTGCAGTACTACATGGTAATTAACACTCTAATTTTTCTTTACATTACCGTAGTTTCTATAAAAATTACAAGATTAAGCTCGTTTGTAAATAATTATAATATATTACAATGACATAAATTCACTCAAGTACAAATTATTAAATTCATAACATGCATTAAAAAAAGATATATGTATATATATATATATATATAAGTTGTAAAGTAAACATAAATGTATACTTTAAAAATTCGGGTATTAAAAAACCGGTTCTGTTTAATTTGGGTATAAATCGGGTATGGTTCTTGGCACGGGTATTGAGCTCGATATGTATATCCTAACCATACCCTACGTGTAGAAAATACCCGGGTACAAAAACCGGTTTCGGTTTTGGGTACGGGTTTTTTGTGCACCGTTATTTGAATCCACTTCATTATGTATCATATCAAGTCCCTAAGTGTTGCTATCATTTTCAGTTCCGCATATCAAGTCCATCCATGAGGAAAAAATGAAACATAACAAGGTTCTTACCATACTGAAGTTTTGCTGTGAGAAAAATGGTAAAATACGGAATATACGAGATGGATTTGAAGACGCACTCATTCTTGCAGTGAAGAATGATATCCCTGAGGTCATAGAGCAAATCACCCGATTTTTTCCATTATGGATCTGGAACAGGGATGGTAGACGTACACTCTACCAACTTTCCATAAGTAACCGATGTGAAAAATCTTACAACTTTTTGGTGTATGAGAAGACCTATCACAAGGATCTGCATCATCATGAAAATCATTTCTTTGAAGACGAAGACAAAAACCTTTTGTATGTGGCTGCAAAATTGGTACCTGACGACAAACTCAACAAGGTTACTGGTGCAGCGTTACAAATGCAAAGGGAGCTACAATGGTTTAAGGTGAAAATGTTATTCTTTGTATTCAAAGAATTGAAATTAGTTTGAATTCACTTGTAATATATATCTATTTACAGGAAATAAGCAAAATAGTGCCTCCCAGACAGATGAAATCCCGCAACAGAGAAAACAACACACCAATGATGGTGTTTAAAAAAGAACATAGAGATTTAAGACAAAAGGGGGAAGATTGGATGAAGCAAACAGCCGGCTCATACATAATCACAGCTGCCCTTATCATTATAATGGTTTTTCCGACGATCATTACTGTGCCTGGAGGGAACAATGGGGAGACTCGGAGGGCAATTTATAAAGACAAGATGAGCTTTATGATATATTGTTACTCAGTTTGGATCTCGTTTTTCACATCCAACACCTCCTTGCTGTTGTTTCTTTCCCTCCTCACAGAACGTTATGCAGATGAGGACTTTCTCAAAAGATTACCTAAGAGATTAATCTTTGGGCTTGTCACGCTATTCATGTCTGTCACAACCATGGTGATAGCCTACAGTGCAGCATTTTATATCATGTCTGTGTTTGAGCATGAGAAGTCGACGTTGAGGCAGCTGGTCCCGATTTGCCTAATGACAAGCCTACCGATTGCTTCGTTTGTGACACTGCAGTTGCCATTGCTTGTTGATCTTATCTCGTCAACATATGGTCGTGGAATCTTTGGGAACCAAAGGGAGCTTAGGAAAACAACATAGGAGATAGCTACTTTTTTCTTTTTCTTTTGGGATACTTTGTTTGGTTGGATTTATCATTTATGTACATAATTAATTAGCTATCATGTATCAGCAAGTAGGCTTAGGCTGGATTATCCCCTCTATACATATTTTATATATATTCACTTTATCTGCAAGATTCGATCTTTTTGGCCAGTTAGATGTAAACATGTAACTCGAATCAGCCTAGTTCCAAGGTAAAGGGGTTGAAATTTTAGAAAGTAATAATAATAATCTTTTTCTTTGTTTGTGGAAACCAGACACTGATTTAAGGGATCTTGATTGATATATCAGCAGCATCTAAGCTAGAGGAGTTCTATGACCTTGGTCCAAAGAAGGCATTGCTCTGCGGTATGATACCCCTTTTAATCCTTTCAAACTACTATGTTATGTAATTTGTAAATTGACAATTCTGCTGTTTTGTTTTAGAGAATGACTTAGTGCAGCCAGAAGTATGTTCTCTGCAGAAGAAACAAGGGCCCTCTGTTTGAATGCAATTGGCCTACAGTATGATTGATGACACAATATCCATAACCATAATTGAGTTGGGGCCAATTTTAACTTGTTTATTAACGAAGGGGCCGATTTGGGTTGTGCTTTATGCCTTTACCTCTAAGGGGTTGAATAGTTAAATAAAAAAAAAAAATTCAAAAGGAAAGAGGTGAAAGGGGACACAAGTAATGCATACAAACCCCTAAACCAGTTTTTTAAAAGAAGATTTTTGTTGAACAAAATAATCTTTCCAAGCATATTTATAACACCAATCATTGTATTAATTATTAAAAAATGAAATTTCTGGTCAATCTCACCTGCCTCGTTTCAGCTTATTAAGTTTTGGGTTGAAGGGTTGCAGTTTAAGACACTGCATATTTTTGTGGGTTTAAAAGTAAATGGCATGTTTGACCAGTTTACTTTACTTACGGATGAGTTTTTTTTTGATGCTGTGGTAACACCGACTTAAAGTGAGTGTGCACGAGATGTATTTGCTGCACGTTTATTATTTGATTTAGTCTAAGTAGTGGTAAAGACTTGGTGGATAGTTTTTGTTTCTTTATTATGTGATTTTGTTTTCTGTGCAACACAGTCAGTTTGTGTTCGGTTGTTCTTCAGCCTTTGGTGATTGAATATCACTTGCTAAGTTAACAGTTTTTTCAAAACGGATTTGACTCATTGAGGTAGAAGTTTCCAAAGTCAAACATGTCGAAAGTTATTTGAAGTCTTCAAAAAAAATCTTGTAACTTTTTGTAATAATATTTAACTCACTAGCTGTTTCAGAATTGCATGGGTACCATATTACAAAAGCGTCATAGTGGAGCGCAAATATTGCTTAGTTTTGTGTTGTGTTGTGTTGTGTTGAGAGGGATTTAGTTCTTTCACTTATTTTTGGGCTGGTTGTTAAGGCTTCTACTCAGGTTTCCTTTATTGTTTTTAACATTGGCTATACATTTTACGACGTGTTAACAACTATGACAAGTAAGATAGAATAGCTACCTAAATCAACAAAAGCTTTTTAGGAAGTGCTGAATTTTCTTCATGTGATGGATGCTAAAATGTTATATACTATCACTATCCTAGTTTATAAAGAACCAATGTCTACTGAGTATTGGAAGTACTTTGTAGAGGTGGAAAGATGGGCACATAGTCAAAAGAGGGTCAGGTTGCAACGAGGGTCTTTTTCTTTTTTTTTTTTAACTAATTGGATTGAGTTGACACAAATCTTTTCATTTTTATTTTTAATAAATAGCTAATGCTTCATATGTGATTACACAACAAATTTGGTTTTCTTAAAATAGATTAATATAAGGCAATCTGACTTTTGTATAAGAATTCTTCGTATACTAATGTATTTTGTCTAGTTAGTGCAATAGTGTGAAGTATGTATAGAGAGAAATAGCATATTGATTACAACGTGTACAAATGTTTTCATCAATGTCAAAATAAATGGATCAGAGACAGATCTACCCAAACCAAAGTATTATTAACCCAGACAAACTGATACAAACGAACAAGACAAACAAAGACTGAAATCTCTCACAATAAATCTCTCACTTGCAGATTATCAACATGATAATCTGCTAGACAACAACAGGGAATAAACTCTCAAAATGAATCAAAGTGATTCACATATACAAACCCTAATCGCCTAAAAAGAGAGAACAAACTGAACTGAAAGAAGACACCAATAATGACTTGTTAGGTGAGATGATAAGATCCCCAAGTATTATATAGGGACCCGACTTCAAACTGATATCCGGATAACCCGAGCAAGTGGGCGAGACCAAGTGGACATCCTTCTGTTATAAGCTCCAAGCCCAGCAACATATTCAGCTCCAAGCCCAGCAACATATTCCAAGCCCAGCAACAAATAAACTCCAGTCCAGTCCATAAAACAAAAAATATAAAAGAAAGAATCAGAAATAATTAATCATAAAATAAATGGAATTGACAAGATGACTTATACTTTCAACACCCCCCCACAATTCCATTAACTAAACATATCAAATAGCTGCAATTTCTCACATAAGCATTGATGACCTTTAACCAATACTCCTTTTGTAAAAATGTCAGCCACCTGCATCTCAGATTTTATACCAACACATTTCATAGTTCCTTTTGAAATTAAATCTCTTAGAAAGAACAAGTCTAACTCAAAATGTTTGGTCCGATCATGGAAAACTGGGTTTGCTGCTATAGAAATAGCAGCATTGTTATCACAGAACAGTTTAATAGGAACTTCAACATTAACCCCTAACTCACTAAGCACATTTTTTTATCCAAACTGACTCACATGCAGCAGCACACATAGACCTGTATTCAGCCTCAGCTGAAGATCTAGACACTGTAGACTGCTTCTTACTTTTCCAGGATACCAAAGAGTTACCCAAGAATACACAAAATCCTGTAACAGATTTCCTGGTTACCAAGCACTTGGCCCAGTCAGAATCAGCAAACACAGTCAAATCAAAAGACTGACCTTTACTAAACAACAATCCTCTACCAGGAGCAGTCTTAAGATATCTTAACAAATGAAAAGCAAGTTTTAAATGTCCTTCAGTAGGACTATGCATGAACTGACTCAAAACATGAACTGCATATGAAATATCAGGCCTAGTGTGAGAGAGGTATATGAGTTTCCCTACTAACTGTTGATACCCAGTTATATTGTGTAAAGGACCAGAGTTACTTTCAAGTAAAGCATTTACTACATGACTCTGATCAATAGGAATACTCACAGGTTTGCACCCAAGCATTCCATATTCAGCCAATAGATCAGTACAATACTTTCTTTGTGACAAGCACAAACCTTTGTCACAAGTTAAAACCTCTATACCTAAGAAGTATTGTAGTAACCCTAGATCCTTAATTAAAAACTGCGACTTCAAACTCTGTTTAACCTTTTCAATTTCTGTTAATGAGTTACCAGTAACAACAATATCATCAACATAGACCAAAAGCACAACAAATATATTATCACTATTTTTAACAAATAAAGAAGTGTCACATTTGCTTTGAACAAAGCCAGAATTAAGTAAAACTCCCACAAGTTTTTCATTCCACATACGAGGTGCTTGCTTTAGCCCATATAAGGACTTATTCAGTTTGCACACTTTAGACTTATTATTATCCTCATATCCTTCTGGCAAGAACATATATACATCTTCATTTAAATCACCATATAAGAATGCATTATTCACATCTAACTGATATAAACTCCAGTTATTTTGAACAGCCAAAGCAACAACACATCTAACAGTAACAAGTTTGACTACAGGAGAAAAAGTTTCCTCATAGTCTATACCTTCTTTTTGACTAAACCCTTTAGCTACAAGCCTAGCCTTATATCTCTCTATTTCACCTGATGACTTATATTTTATTTTATAAATCCATTTGCACCCAACAATATTTCTATCTTTAGGTCTATCTACAACATCCCAAGTATGGTTTCTATGCAAAGCCTGAATCTCATTGTTCATTGCTGAAACCCAATTGGGATCTTTGATAGCCTCACGAAAATTTTTGGGTTCAACAGCCTTAGACAAACTAGAAGCAAAACACTTATTTTCACATGTAAGCTTGGTAAAATTAACAACCCTTTCTATACCATATTTGACTTTACTGTCAACAACAAAATCATTCAATTTTTTAGGAAAATTTGACACTCTTGTGGACCTTCTTGGCACCACAGGAGAGTCTGAGCACTGAGTGTCTCCCTCAGAAGGTAATTGAGCTTCATCTGTGATAGTCACAGGGTCTGCCATGTCAGTTGATTCCTGAACCTCACTAGTCTGCTGTTCATCAGCCATGACAATAGGAGTATCAAGGTTCACTGACTGCCGATCCTCCTGTGTTCTCACATCAGCCTCACCTCTAACCCTTCTTTCATCATTGGGATCATCCACACCTTGAAAATGTTTATGCTCAGTGTTATCATACAAGTCAAAAAAATTAAGAGTAGTAATGTCTTTACTGGGATTTGAGTCATATTTTTCAAACACAGATTGTTCTTTAAACGGAAAGACAGACTCATAAAATTTCACATCTCTTGAAAATATTATAGTCCTTGAGTCAAGACTAAACAGTTTGTAACCCTTTTTATCCAATGAATACCCAATAAAGACACACTTTTCTACTCTACTATTCAATTTATCATGTTCATTTAAAACTGTACAAAAACACAGGCAACCAAACACTTTCAAATGATCTAAGAAGGGTTTGAATTTATACACTAACTCATATGGGGTTTTTCCAGCAAGCACAGAGGAGGGAGTCCTATTAATAAGATAGGCAGCAGTTAATACGCATTCATGCCAAAACCTAATAGGTAAATTACTTTCAAATAACAAAGCTCTAGTAACATTTAACAAGTGCCTGTGCTTTCTCTCAACAATTCCATTTTGTTGAGGAGTATAAGCACAGGAAGTCTGATGAACTATTCCATGTTCATTACAAAACAACTTCATTTGATTGTTAACAAATTCAGATCCATTATCTGATCTAAAGCACTTAACAGATTGATGAAACTGAGTTTTAACAATATTAACAAACCCTTTTAAGTTTTCAAAAACTTCAGACTTATTTTTCATAAGATACACCCAAACAGCCCTGGAATAATCATCAACAATGGTCAAAAAATACTTATGACCATCCCTGCTAGCAACCCTATAAGGGCCCCACACATCCAGATGAACTAGTTCTCCCAGATGAGAACTCTTATGTTCACTTAAAGGAAAGGGCTCTCGGTGTTGCTTAGCCCTATGACACACATCACAGGGCCCATGATCAAGCCCTAATTGAATGTTTAGGGTATCCTTAAACATTCTAATGGCTTGATCAGCAGGATGTCCAAGCCTTTCATGCCACAACTTATACAAAGAAGCATCACTTTTAGACATATTAGACATAACAGTATTACCACAGAAATATAGACCTTCAAGTTGACTACCAATCACCAGGATTTTCTTGGTTAACAAATCCTGTATATAACACTTATGTTCATTAAAACCAACAAACAATTTGTTATCTCTAGTTAACTTATGAACAGAGATCAAATTCACACTATACTCAGGAACAACAAAAACATCATGTAAAATCACACCTTCAGCCAATTTCAAAGAACCTATCTTTGACACATAGGCTTTAGTGCCATTAGGATGTCTTACTTGTATTTTTAAATCAGATACATCAATGTAGTTTGTTAGATTAGTTTCAGACTTTACCATATGATTGTTAGCCCTTGAATCAATTATCCAACCTGACCCTTTCCCCACATCAAACCCAAAAGAGTAAATAGGACTACTAAACGCATTTGAACACATAAACCCACCTGAAACATTGCAGCTCTGAGAAGTTTCAGGTGCCCCATCCTTAAGTAAACTAAGTAACTTAGTCAACTGATCAGAAGTTAATGAAGTAATGGGAACACTAGAGTCATCAACACATACATTGTTACTAGAACTATTCTTCTTACCTTGATTCCCTCTTGGAGGTTTCATCCAAGAGGGATATCCAATTAATTCAAAACATTTATCTACTGTATGCCCAGTTTTATTACAGTTTGTACATTTTAAATTCTGATTGGAATTTTTTACAAACTTCTTTTTGTTATCCACAACAGAAGTAGTCTTAGCAAACAAACCAACAGATCTATCATTAGAACCAGACAGATTAGAGCTCCTATGAGACTCTTCTCTGGAAACAATAGAAAAAGCATCTTGTAAACTCGGAAGAGGTTCTCTAATAAGCAAACTAGTCCTAACAGTTTGATATGCATTGTCAAGACCCATCAGAAACTGCATTAATTTGATCAAGTGATTAAAACTATTAAACTGAGTTGATGCATTACAAGTACAAGTAGGTATTTGCAGTATTTGGTCCAATTGTTTCCACATTATTTTTAACTTGTGATAATACTCAGCCACAGTTAGATTATTCTGTTTAAAAGAATTGATTTTCTGATATAGATCAAACACAACTGACCCATCAATTTTATCATAAGTATCCCTTAATTCTTTCCAAACCTCAGCAGCAGATTTGGAATACACATGACCTAAATACAACTCTTCTGAAACAGAATTCAAGATCCATGTAAGTACTACAGAATTACACCTTTCCCATTGAGTCTCAAGAACAGGATTATCCACAGGTTTTTCAAAAGTTCCATCAATAAATCCAATCTTGTTCTTGACTCTCAATGCTAAAATCATGGCATTTGCCCACACAGTGTAATTCTCAGTACCCTTTAGTTTAATACTAATCACAGTTAGATTTGTGGAATCACTAGCATGCAAATACAGAGGGTTATCAGGCTCTAGCTTGCTAATCATTGTTTCACCAAACAAATTCATCAGATCAGCCATGGCACACACTCAAACAATCAAGATTCAAAGTAAACAAGAACAAACAACAAGACCTACACTGCGAAGCTGTGCCAGGGACCAGATAGTAGGTTCGTCACTCAAGGTGCCTACCCAGGCCTTTGCACAGGAGCTGTATACTAGACACACAGAGCCAACAAAAACAGACACAAGACGATAACAACAAATCAGCCAATATAGCAGCAAACAGCAGCAACAAATCACTAATGCAACAGACTGAACCCTGTCTGTGTCCCAATACAACAATCCGGCCCAACTAGTCCGGAACAATATGCCTAAAATGCAAGACAAGAAATAAAAAGAAAAGAGATAAAGAACGATCTCACCGAGGGTGCGAAGATCTTGCAAATCAGTCTTGCAGCCTTCACTTAGGGCTACAAGAACTGACTAGAAGACAATCAGCAACAAAAGATTCGGTCAGTTTGCTTTGCAACCTTCTAGGGTTACAAAGACCAACGCGAACCAATAGATCAGCACCAAGAACGTCACAAACCCTAGATTAGGGTTTCGATCCTTCAAGATCCCCAAATTTCTTCACCAGGCACACACTCCAATGAGCAATCGGAAACAAATATAGCCGGAATAACACCAGATCGGAGACAAGAAACCCTGATCCAACTCAGATCTAGTCAGATCTGAACAGATGCAACCCAAGAACTCACAGCGGAACAAACAAAGCACTCAAGAGCTCACACAAGCTCTGATACCATGTCAAAATAAATGGATCAGAGACAGATCTACCCAAACCAAAGTATTATTAACCCAGACAAACTGATACAAACGAACAAGACAAACAAAGACTGAAATCTCTCACAATAAATCTCTCACTTGCAGATTATCAACATGATAATCTGCTAGACAACAACAGGGAATAAACTCTCAAAATGAATCAAAGTGATTCACATATACAAACCCTAATCGCCTAAAAAGAGAGAACAAACTGAACTGAAAGAAGACACCAATAATGACTTGTTAGGTGAGATGATAAGATCCCCAAGTATTATATAGGGACCCGACTTCAAACTGATATCCGGATAACCCGAGCAAGTGGGCGAGACCAAGTGGACATCCTTCTGTTATAAGCTCCAAGCCCAGCAACATATTCAGCTCCAAGCCCAGCAACATATTCCAAGCCCAGCAACAAATAAACTCCAGTCCAGTCCATAAAACAAAAAATATAAAAGAAAGAATCAGAAATAATTAATCATAAAATAAATGGAATTGACAAGATGACTTATACTTTCAACAATCAAAACCTTTCTTTTTTTAGTTTATCCCACAAAGAAAGTGCACTTTGTAGTAATTTATCTAGTTTCTCATCTACCCTTAAGGCCAAATGGTGTGGTTTCACACCCTTCAACATTTGAAAGGTTCTCATTGGCCCATAGGGGTTCACACACCCACCTTATCTCTTGTGCCCGTTACCCCACTCACGAGAGAGATCTTAGCGGCGTTAAAAGGCTGATGTGGTTGAGGGTGTTACACCATGCTGCCCAACCTAAATCATTCTGTCACAACCCACATTACCTATACATTTCCTAAAACTGTGTGCATTTTAAATTGTTGACTTTTATGTATAATTTTGTTTGTGAATTCCGTATGTTATAAAAAAATAAAAAAATAAATTGTCAATGACACCAACAAGTCCATAATTTCTTTAGTGTAAATAACAAGGTAAAATGATAACATTGGATGTTAAGTAGTGTAAATAATAAGGTAAAAGGATAGACATTGGATGTTAAATTGTATGATTACTAGACATGCTTTAATATTATTTTCTGCTTATTATGCTTATGTTAGTTTCTCATGTCTTGTTTACCTCACCATTGCATGAGCTTTCGCACGGCACTAAAAGTAATCCTCATTTTTAAGATTTTGAAAGTCAACATGTTCGTTTTGTTTAATAAACCTATAATTATGTTGAATGTCAATATGTTCTTTTGGGCATTTTGCGTGAACTTTGTAATTGTTAAGATTTAGACCTCGTTAATAATTATTATTCATATACATATTGACCAATTTAGTTCTTTCTACATTCAAAATTTATTTAATGAACTTTTTTAAGCTGTTACAAGCATCGCCGTTTCTTTTATTAAGGTCGCTCATTTATTAAAAAAAATATTGGTTACCAAAAATGAAATTGTTTGTTTATACTAATCATGCAAAAAAGTTGTCAAATGATAATAATGGTCATACTTTAACAAACTAGGGTAAAACCAATAGTGATTTACAATTGATCAAAATGCATATTTCAAGCCCCAGATCTAACTTAGATGGTACATTTAGGGTTTCACATTTTAATTTCTATATTAGTTTGTTAAGTTAGGAAAGTTTATACATTTTTTTTGAACGGCCAACAAACTCAATCCCGAGCACTCTCGGGTCACCCACTGGACAAACGGAGTACTCCGAGAGTAACTCGAGTCCACCACCAATTCCGGGGAAAACCCGATAACCCACCCGCGCATAGGCACGACAGTGAAATTACCGGTAAAACCTGTTTGCCTCAAGGATCCAACCCAGGTTCCCCTGGGTCTCCTATCATTGTCCACCAGTGCCTCACTCTGCACCAAATGGAAGTCGAACCTGCATCTCTCAAGAGAAATGCAAGCCCTCCACCACTTAATCTAGAGATCATTGGCAAAAGTTTATACATTTAAGGCATCATTTTGCTACCTGAAGCATACAAATACACTTGAAATGTCAATGTAAAACTCATTTTATGAAATGAATATGTGACTTCAATTAATAATTTTAGAAACTTTTGTAAGATTAAATATATTACGTATTGATATTTAACCTATAGCCATCAAAATCATTTACATTATAGAGATCAAAATATATTATAACCTATTAAATAATTAGTTGGTAATTGTTGATGGACCATATTACCCTTATTAACTAATTAGGTTTCCTCCTGGGTGCTTATATAAGGAGAATTATGTGGAGGTTAAGGGGTTACTCAGTTACACAATTACACACACCCCATTAGCCATAACATCATAATTCGACCTCCTCTCCTAACCGATACCCTTTTCGGTTTTCTGAGTCCCCATCATTAGTCAGCACCCTAAGGAGGAACCAGATCACGATGACAAGCATGTCGAACTCCATTACTGGATTCTCCAACGCACTGTCTGCTATAACAGGTATGTTTTATTGTTTTCCTTCATGTATAAACAGAACTGAACCAACATGTGGTATCAGAGCATATGTTGATTAGTCAGTTCTGTTTTCGTATCCATAATTCTGGGATTGAAACTTGGAAAACGGATTTTTTATAACTTCAAAACCGTCACAGCCGGTTTCGAGTCATGAAGATCGACTCGAGATCATTGTTTTCGGAAAAAGATTAATCATATGTTCATTCGAAATTAACTGGATTATGTTTTAACCGAAGTCTGTTTAGAAAAATTATTAAAATTCAGGTTTCGGGTTCCAGAATTTTATGTTTTATTTTTTAGGGTTCATCATGTTCTTAGGAAAATTCGAAAATTCTATTATGTTTTGGAATATGATTCGGATTATTAAGTGTTTTTCCTGTTTTGATCTGATTTTGTCCTCTAAAGATTTTAGAAAACTGTTAAAAGATAAACAGATTACAGTTTTCGAAATATTTTGATAAAATTAGATCATCTTAAAACAGGAAATAATATCTCATAATCCCTTAGATTTCGAATTTTCAGTTATGTTATCACAATTAACAGCTGTTGACAGGAAGCTTCGAGATCATCAGATTACGACTCGAGACCATCAGTCTCGACTCGAGACCATAGGGTCTCGACTCGAAATCATCAGGTCCTTAAAACCTTCACAACTCGAGACCAACAGATCTCGACTCGAGACCATAAGGTCTCGACTCGAAATCATAAGGGCTCAAAGGTCTACAACTCGAGACAAAGGTCTCGACTCGAGACTATAACGTCATAACTAGAGACAAAGGTTGCGACTCGAGACCATAACGTCATAACTCGAGACCATAAGGTTGCGACTCGAGACCGTGGTTGCGACTCGAGACCTCATCATGACTCGAGATCTCATAAGATATAGTAGTCGAGACCATGGTTCCGACTCGTGACAACAAGGTTGCGACTCGAGACCTCATAACTGACTCGAGATCTCATAACTCAGTCGAGACCTGACTCGAAAGCTCATTATTTTAGGCTGTTTAAATGTGAACTAAAATTTTTTTCGGGGCTCCGCCCCGAACCCCGGCGGGGGCACGCTGTTCCCCGCACCCCCCAGCGAACTCGCTGCGGAGTTCGATCCGCGCTAACGGGTAGTTTGCTATTAAATAATTGGTTTTTTAGTTATTTAGTTAATTAATCAGAATCAGATAATGTTTTGCAAAACCAAAATAGCTTAACTTGAATGAGCTTCTGATGTATCATTTCTGCCCAAAGCTGACTTGATACATCTACTTGTCATTCAAGTATTACGAAAGCTATGTTAGGTGTGCATTATAAGCATGAATGTTTTAATATCTGGCCAAAGCTGATTTAATTCTTTCATAGATGGCATACTTAACAAGTGCATAACTAAAGTGATTGTTTCAATTTCTGGCCAAAGCTGATTTGTTACAACCACTTTGCACATATGCTTAAATTATTATACTTCTGGCCAAAGCTGTTTTGTCTTTGTTTAAGTAGAATTTTTGACTAAGTCTATTATTTTGATGTTAGTAATAGACAATATCACAGCTTCATAACGTAAAATGGTTATTGTTTATGCCTGCCTTAGTTTAACGTGCCCTTAGATCACATTAGGACTTCTTCCTTAGTATCATAACTTGCTCATCTTATTTCCACTATCAGCACCAAATCAGGGGATTCCATCTTTGACTGGTGATAACTTTGCTGCATGGAAGGATGCTCTCATGCTTACGCTTGGGCTGCTGGATTTTGATTATGCTCTAAGGGAGAATAAGCCAGCGGACCTTACCACTCAGAGTACTGCTGCTGAGCAGATACTTCATGAAAAGTGGACTAGGTGTAACCGCATGTGTCTCATGTTTATGAAGCAGTCCATAAGCAATGCTATCAGGGGAGCTATTCTTGATTCTGAAGATGCTAAAACCTACTTGGCTTATGTGGAGGCGCAGTTCAAGGGGACGTCTAAAGCACACGCTAGTACCCTTATTCTCAAGCTGGTGACAACTAAGTATGATGGGAGGAGCGGCATTCGCGAGCCCATCATGATGATGAATGACATGGCCAATAAGCTGAAGGGGCTGGAAATGGAAATCAGTGATGGTTTCCTTGTTCATTTCATCATTACTTCGCTTCTTTCGTCCTTTGAAGCATTCAAGATCAATTCAACACTCAGAAGGACAAATGGACAATGAGTGAACTGGTCGCTATGTGCGTCCAGGAGGAAGAGCGTATGAGGATGGATCGCCATACTGATGTTGCAAACTTCACTACCTCCAATTCTAAGAAAAGGAAGAACAATTATCAAAGGAAGGATGCTTCAAAAGTCCAAAGGCCTAATCCTAATACAAGTGCACCTTCCAGCTCTAAGAACTCCTTAGGCAGTATCTGCTGCAAGTTCTGTAAAAAGACAGGACACATGCAGAAGGAATGCCCTGACTTTAAGGATTGGCTGGCTAAGAAAGGTAACGATTATTTTATGATACTTGAGTCCTATAATTAAATGTTCCTGCTAATTCTTGGTGGTTTGATTCTGGTTCTATGGTTCATGTTACCAATTCTACTCAGGGATTCCTTTCAATCCGGAAGCTGGAAAGAAACCAAAGAACGCTTAAGGTTGGGGATGATCGAGAATTAGAAGTGAAGGCCATTGGAACATTACAATTAGTTATGAAAACTGGTTTATGTATTAAACTTTATGATACCTTATATGTTCCTGAGGTAACTCGGAACCTTATATCAGGACCAAAGTTAGACATGGACGGTTTTATTGTTTCCCATGGTCATCGCAAACTCTCTATCCTCTATGATTCTGTTCTTTATGGTACTGGTGTTCTGGATGGTGGTCTCTATAGATCAGAACTAGAAGATAACTTTTCCAAATCTTTGTTGTCATATAACATTAATGAATCACTCACAAAGATGGAAGAGAAACGAGACTTAGAGACTTCATCCATGTTGTGGCATCAGCGTTTAGGCCACATTTCAAAAGAACGATTAAATCGTCTCGTAAAGGATGAAGTCTTACCTCCTCTCGATTTCTCTGATTTTGGAACATGTGTCAAATGTCTTAAAGGTAAAATGACATTAGCGAATAAGAAAGGTGCCACTAGGAGTTCTAATTTATTAGAACTCATTCATACTGACATTAGTGGTCCCTACCAAATCGCTGGCATAACAGGACATACTTCATTTATCACTTTCATTGACGATTATTCTCGTTACATGTACTTGTATCTTATTAAGGAGAAATCTGAATCTCTTACAACTTTTAAAGATTATAAGGCTGAACTTGAAAAGCAATTAGATCGTCAGATTAAAGTTGTGAGATCAAATAGAGGCGGTGAGTATTATGGAAGACATACTGATGTGGGTCAAGCTCTTGGTCCATTTTATGAGTTTTGTAAGAGCCAGGGGATTGTGAACCAATACACCATGCCTGGTACACCTCAGCAGAACGGAGTCGCTGAAAGAAGAAACCGTACCCTTATGAACATGGTGCGCAGTATGTTAGCCAACACTAATTTACCATTATTCCTCTGGACTGAAGCATTAAAAGCAGCTGTTCATATACTCAATATAGTTCCTTCTAAGTCTGTCCCTAAAACTCCTTATGAACTCTGGACAGGAAGGAAACCGAGTCTTAAATATATGAAAGTATGGGGCTGCATTGCTGAAGCAAAACTTTACAATCCTTTCCTAAGGAAACTTGACCCTAAAACAGTTACCTGTTTCTTTATCGGGTATCCTGAGAACTCTAAGGGTTATCGTTTCTATTGTCCTTCCCATGTCACCCGTATTGTTGAAACCAAGCGTGCCGCGTTCCTAGAGGATTTCAAGGTCAGTGGGAGCAGTACCAACCCTTACGAAGAATTGGAAGAAGTACAAGACGCGGGGGGGGGGGGGAGAGATTCGTCGCTTACCATTACTCCAATTACTCCTCTTGTACCCAATGCAACTACTGCACCTGAAGCTACTGCACCAACTCCAAATTCACCTCTACAATCAGAACCCATTATACCTCATGACGAAGGCACATCAAACGCTCAGATTCGTCGCTTACCATTACTCCGATTACTCCTCTTGTACCCAATGCAACTACTGCACCTGAAGCTACTACACCAACTCCAAATTCACCTCTACAATCAGAACCCATTATACCTCATGACGAAGGCACATCAAACGCTCATAACCAAGACAATGTTGTACCCGATAATCCACTCAGGAGGTCATCTAGGCAAAGAAGGCCTACTAATTGGGATGATTATGTTACCTACCTGACTGAAATGGATCCCGGAAAGCTCAATGATCCTATCTCTTACAATGAAGCCATTAGCAGTGATCAGTCTTCTGAATGGAATAAAGCAATGATTGATGAGCTTGAATCCATGAAGAAAAATGACGTTTGGGATTTGGTAGAATTACCCAACGGAGTCAAACCCGTAGGATGCAAATGGGTGTTCAAAACAAAACTGGATCCGAATGGGAACGTTGAACGCTACAAAGCGAGATTGGTTGCAAAGGGCTACACTAAAAAAGAGGGAATTGATTATCAAGAGACGTTTTCACCTGTCTCTCGTAAAGATTCATTAAGGATCGTTATGGCCCTAGTAGCTCATTTCGATTTAGAGCTGCATCAGATGGACGTTAAAACCGCTTTCCTTAACGGAGACTTGGACGAAGATGTTTACATGAAGCAACCTGAAGGCTTTAAACCTGAAGGTCAGGAGCATCTAGTCTGTAAGTTGAAGAAATCCATTTACGGGTTAAAACAAGCATCACGTCAGTGGTACCTCAAGTTTGATGAAGTCATGAAGAGGCAAGGTTTTATGAAGAATCGAGTGGATCAATGCACCTACCTCAAGATGAGTGGGAGCAACTTTACTATACTTGTCCTTTATGTAGATGATATTCTATTGGCAAGTAATAGTTTAGACATGTTGCATGAGTCGAAGCGGTTACTCTCGCATAACTTCGACATGAAGGATCTTGGAGATGCTTCTTACGTCATTGGCATCAAAATTCACCGAGATAGAAACAAAGGGATCTTAGGATTGTCCCAGAAGGCTTACATAGATAGTGTCCTTACACGTTACAACATGCAACAGTGCAAACCCTCCGTCGCTCCAGTAGTTAAAGGAGATGTTTTCGGTTCATTCCAGTGTCCGACAACAGAGGTTGAGAAGGAGCAAATGAGCCAGATACCTTACGCGTCAGTAGTCGGGAGCTTGATGTATGCTCAAGTCTGTACTCGTCCAGATATCGCTTATATTGCTGGAATGCTAGGCCGTTATCAGACTAATCCTGGCTTAGATCACTGGAAAGCAGCTAAGAAGGTACTTCGATATCTGCAAGGGACGAAAGACTATAAACTAACTTATAGAAGAAGTGATCATTTAGAACTGGTGGGCTATTCTGATTCTGACTTTGCCAAATGCAAAGATGACAAGAAATCCACTTCAGGCTATATCTTTATGTTAGCAGGCGGCCCTATCTCTTGGAAGAGTCATAAACAACAGTTGACCACAACTTCCACAATGATGGCAGAGTACATTGCTGTTTATAGCGCAACCTGTCGTGGAATGTTGCTTAGAAATCTGGTCACTGGACTCAAAATCGTTAATTCCATTTCTAGACCATTGAAGCTTTACTGTGATAATTCAGCTGCCATTAGTTTCTCGAACAGTAACAGTTCGACTGGAGCTGGTTTATATCTCGATACAAAATATCTATTTGTACGTGAACGAGTTGAGGAAAATAATCTTTGTATCGAGTATATTAGTACTAAGGATATGCTTGCGGATCCGATGACTAAAGGTCTCCCTCCTAAGGTTTACGAAGAACATGTTCGGAATATGGGATTTAGTAAAGACCTTATTTGAGCATATTGTACTAGCTTATGTTTTATGATTAATGAAATTTCCTCAGTTTGATTTTGTATGTCTGTTAGAATATGTTGAACCGGTATAATGGCATATAGACAAATAAAGTTACAAATCAAACAAAGGGCTTACGCGTATTTTGATCATGATGATTAGGTTTTAAATTAAGACTATAGTATGATTAATGGGGGTCCTGAGTCGCATAATGATTCAACGGCTGTATTTTTCTGCTATAGTACTTGTTTAAGGCTAAAATGAGTGTTAACTCCTGATCAGGCTTATCTAATACTCATAGTAAATGATTACTCGGCTAAGTGGGAGAATGTAAGATTAAATATATTACGTATTGATATTTAATCTATAGCCATCAAAATCATTTACATTATAGAGATCAAAATATATTATAACCTATTAAATAATTAGTTGGTAATTGTTGATGGACCATATTACCCTTATTAACTAATTAGGTTTCCTCCTGGGTGCTTATATAAGGAGAATTATGTGGAGGTTAAGGGGTTACTCAGTTACACAATTACACACACCCTGATCAGGCTTATCTAATACTCATAGTAAATGATTACTCGGCTAAGTGGGAGAATGTAAGATTAAATATATTACGTATTGATATTTAATCTATAGCCATCAAAATCATTTACATTATAGAGATCAAAATATATTATAACCTATTAAATAATTAGTTGGTAATTGTTGATGGACCATATTACCCTTATTAACTAATTAGGTTTCCTCCTGGGTGCTTATATAAGGAGAATTATGTGGAGGTTAAGGGGTTACTCAGTTACACAATTACACACACCCCATTAGCTATAACATCATAATTCGACCTCCTCTCCTAACCGATACCCTTTTCGGTTTTCTGAGTCCCCATCATTAGTCAGCACCCTAAGGAGGAACCAGATCACGATGACAAGCATGTCGAACTCCATTACTGGATTCTCCAACGCACTGTC
The DNA here is from genome assembly GCF_002127325.2 of Helianthus annuus. NCBI lineage: Eukaryota > Viridiplantae > Streptophyta > Magnoliopsida > Asterales > Asteraceae > Helianthus > Helianthus annuus. The sequence continues at coordinate 95,027,528 of NC_035433.2, forward strand.
TGCTATAACATGTATGTTTTATTGTTTTCCTTCATGTATAAACAGAACTGAACCAACAACTTTATGTGAACCCAAGACAAATACTCTTTTAAATTGCTCTTTATATGCTTAGAAGTTACCTAAAATACAACTAAGTATTGTTTAATGAGTTTCATAGACGATTAGTGACTCTAAAAGGATGAGGCATGCTTGTTTCACCTAACAAGTACTATGAAATACAAGAGGGTCTTCTTTTGGATTCAATCTTCCTTCTCCCATGTTCTCACATAACTTTCATTAGATATAGTAGCATACACATATACAAGGGATTAGCCCCCTCTCACATCTATTTCATAGTGTAAAGAAGATCAAAAGTCTGAAATAGGCCACTTATTAGTTTTTTCGCAAATCAGAATGAGAAAGACAAAACTGAAACTATCATTATTGTTAGTGTTCTTACTTTTGTTGTTCTCGTGTAGCAAAAAAGAAAAAGAACAAGAACAAAGAAGATTGATGGACGAACCTAATCTATAACAACTAAAGGTTTATATTAGATTGCAGTTTGTCGTATAATGAATAATAGAGAAACATGATGTGTACCTGGTTTGGTTTGGTTTCTAATTTGAAAGGAAGGTCACCAGATTATCCAAGAAGTGTTGTAATAGTTGATTTGGAATGACCTTGCATTGTTGAATGACGAGAATGAAAACAAAATGCTTGCTTTTGGCATATAACAATTAATTGCTTGATGAATCATACATTTAATAAACTTCCAACAGTTTATTTGGCCACACATTTTTTTAACATTGTACTTTACCACCTACCTGACATTTTTTAACATTTAATAATGTAATGTAACTAGTTGGATTTTCGCGCTTCGCGGCGGGCTTAAGGCTGGCATCAACTCGGTTCGTTAAACTATAGGTATGATACATGTACTCGGTATAACTACCAATAGAGATACGCCAAAAAATATATAGACACGTGTTTTACATTGATCGAAAACTATAGAAACAAATGCCGCATGTTATTCGGGCGGACATTGGTTCGATTAGTGTAACTCGCTATAGCATAAGTTGTACAGTACTAAAAAAATTCTATTATCAATACAACTATATTCAAAAATTTATTAAACGTTATTTCTATTACTAAAAAAAGAAAAGGGTAAATAGCTCACTTCAAAAAATCTAAACTACAAATAGCTAACTTCAAAAAATCTAAACCACAAACTTTAATGACATGAATGTTTGTGCTTTGATCATTTGTACATTATTATTCTCAACTCGGTTTTGAGTAAACTTTATGTCTATACATATATAAAAATAAACATGTCACAATGACATACATCGAATTTTATTAAACGTCATATATTAATATTTATAAAAGGAAATATAATATATGTTAAAACTAATGTTGATATGAAAATATTATAAAAATATTAAAGAATAGTAAAAAAGCCACACCTACATATGATATCAAAGAATAGTAAAAAAGCCACACCTACATATGATATCTATATAATGAAAGTTTAGTTATTAATATCATTTTAATTTAATAAATAATAGGTTTTACTATAATATTAATTGACACATGTGCAAACAATGCAATTCAAATTGTACATTAGCTTTGATTATTTGTATTTTACTATGCATATGCATGTCTTTTGTAAATGTAGGGTATAAAAATGTTAGATAAAGTTGATAGAACCAATTTGAATCCAATGTTATCTTTTACACAAAATAATCAAAATTTTCACACCTAATCAACCAAGTTATATGGTTTTGGTTTTATTGACCAAGTCATTCATGATGATTAGGATCGCTATATTTGAGAGGATTTAATGTGAAGAAGTGAATTCATTGATGCATCATGTAATCGACGGGATGGTGTGGTTTTATAACAACTATAACCGCACCACCTTTGTGACAACCTTGACTTTTCGGACCAAAATCCCCCACACTAATTTCTTGCTTTCTATTTTTGACTTTGTTTTAGATCTTAGATTTGGATCTCACATGCGATTTGGGTTGCAATAGTAATATACTAATATATGGGGCTCATTAGGTGAAACATGCATGGATTTTTTTTTTTCTTTTATATAAACGTGTGTTTACGGCTTTTCGAGTCTTGATTATTTTTACTATTTTATCTTATTTATTTTCCATGGTGTTATCTTATTTTATTCATATAATATTTATTGTAGCATCATTATGACGGATATACATCAAAAGCAAAGTAATCTATTTTATTGTGTTATGCATGGTTCGTTCGGTTCGTTTGTTATCCTCGACCAAAGTCGAAACCAAAGTCATCGGTTAGTCTATTTTATTAACCAATCGGTTTTCGGTTAATCACTTCGGTTTATCCGGTTAGATTGACGGTTTTTTGTTTGGTTCATTTAATTTAAGTGAATAGCAAAACCAATCTTGGGCTAAAACTTTTGCTTTGAAAAATATGAAATTAAGGTATAAAAACGTGAAATGAAGGTATAAATATATGAAATAGAGATATAAATATGAAATATATGAACTGGAAGTATAAAAGCTAGAAATATATGAAGATATGAATGATTCGGTTCGGTTAAGCTAATTTTGGTTAAACGAGAGTTAAAAAATTTTGATAACTGGTTTTTGGTTAATTCAGTTTTCAGTTTCAGTTACTTCAGTTTTTGGTTGAGTTCACGTACGCTATACGCCTAGAGTTCAAAAGCACCAACAATGAAGCAGAGTACGAAGCATTCTTGGCAGGCCTATGCGTAGAAATAAAAATGGGAGTGAAAATTATTGAAGCACAAATAGATTCATTACTAGTTGCAGGCCAGATAAATGGATTATATGATGCAAAGGGAGAGGTTACGCACTCTACCTAGAATAAGCAAAGTCGTTACTCCAACAATTCCAATCATTCAAAATCACTCATATCAATCGGAGTGAGAACAAACCAGCCGACGCACTAAGTAATCTTGCTTCAACGATTTTTCAACATCTAGCCAAAGATGTGCGCATCGAGGTGTTAAAAAACCCATTTGTCTCACTCCGGAAAGTAAACGTCATACATATGGGATCTTCGTCCTAGATGTCGCCATCATTATGTACCTACAGTTGGGAATCTTACCAGCAAACAAAGTAGAGGCCAGGAAAGTCCAACACAAAGCCATGCACTACCAAATGTCTGATGGTATCTTGTACATGAGGTCATACCTGGGACCCTTGCTGTGATGTGTAGACCCGGAAGATGCGAACTACCTCATTAGAGAGATACACGAAGGTATTTGTGGGATCCATGCAGGCCCACGCATGGTCGTTGCAAAAGTAATGAACGTAGGCTATTGCTGGCCTGGGATGCATTTAGATGCAGTAAAAACCCTGAGAAAATGTGACGTATGCCAACACCATGCACCCAAGTCCCTCCGCCCCAAGAATGCCTTAGTTTCGGTCACGACAACATGGCCATTCCAACAATGGGGAATTGATATGGTTGGCCCATTCCCAGACGCCCCTGGGCAGTTAAATTTATAATAGTCACAGTCGGCTACTTTACTAAATGGGTGGAGGCGAAAGCTTTGGCGTCTACAACAGCAATGGTGATACGAAAGTTCATATGGGAACATATCATATGCCGATTTGGCATACCTCTGAGAATAGTCACCAATAATGGTACCAACTTTGCAGCAGAAGACTTACAAAATTGGCTTAGCGAACTGCATATCGAGCACGTCTTCTCATCGGTAGCGCACCCCAAGGCAATGGGTAGAAGGATTACTCGGTGTGTTTGGGAAGGGATGTGCGGAGAATGGTGGTGGGTTTGGTCGGCTCAGATCCATGATAAAATTTGTATAATGTAAGATGGTTGAGAGGTTTGGAGTTGGTTTGAATTAAAATGGTAAAAAAGGCTTATTTATAAGTTTTTTAAAGAAATTAATTTTTTATTCCACATTAACAATCATATGATTTAAACGCTCCACAATTTTGTTCTCAAGAACATTTCACCCAAGGCGCCAAAGAATTCGGGGGGGGGGGGGGTCGGTGTCTAACGTCGGAGCCGCTGCCACATCACCTCCCTGACCCCTTCCCACACTCCACAAACCTTAATATTAATCCTTTCTGTCACACCCCGATCACGTAGGACAACAAACCGTGGCGGAAATGTCGGGGAGTGTTGTAACAGAAGCTATTGTTTCACAACCATGGATACAAAAATAGTTTCGTTTTATTGATAATATTAAACATTACATTGTCTTAACACATCACAAACAAACTACATATCGTCTATCATTTGTTATTATGTCACTAAGGCCTTGTTCAGTTCCTACGTGACGCATGCATCCTAGTAATCATCATCAAGCATCAATACCTGAAACATATGTGAAAATAGAGTCAGCAAAGAAATGCTAGCGAGTACATAGGTTTTATAGGAGTGTCGGATTCATGGCTAGTTTAAATGTTGCAATACTTTATTTAAAAACTTTGTTTTGAAAAGAGTATAATATTGCAACTTAATTAACCAACTCAAATCGAGCGGGTTATAGTTTATAAAACCTCGTAGCCATGATTCTTAACCCAAAAACATTTGTTTTAGTAAAGCAATTTGTAAAACATCTCGTATTAATTCGTTAATAAAATCTCGTTAATAAAACTCGTATGGTTTATATCATTCCGAAAACCTCGTTTGTGTGATATCGTTCCAAAATCGTTTACCCAAGTGAACTAAATAACGCCACGGTATGTAATATGTTAAAAACACTTATATATAAGAAGTACCAGTGGCGTATCTACCATGTTTTCACCATATTACCCCCGTCTCGTTATCTAAACACTTGGCCAAAAACCAATCATTTATCCAAATCGTTTAACTCGTTAAAATCGTTTCGAAATCGTTAACTCGTTTAAAATTGTTTAAATCGTCCTCGTTTTAATTTGTGAAAAACTATTTATGGTCGTCTCGCTAACAACATTCAAACCTTCGTGACTCGATCACCTCGCTTCTCGCTTCTCGCTTCTCGAATTAACAAACCACCAAAGGGTAAGTTAACAAACATCAGATTCAGTCGCTACCCACAACCCCCACACATAACCATGGGTGTAGTAAAGTAACGGGATTTGTCAGATCCTATGGTACCATAACCTAATACTGGTCGATTCGGCCAAAATTAATGAATGTCATTCGTTATGTAACTACAACTAACAAGTTTTGTTCACTTTATTGAAATCGTTATTAGTTTAGTATAAACCATCTTAATCGTTTTTGAAATCATCGTTATAATATCGAAAAATCGTTTTGAAAACCATCGTTAAAACCTTGAAAACATTTAGCACATATGAATCACCCCAAAACAATTGAAAATAGTAAAATAGGGGAACTATGTACTCACATGAAGTGCAAAGTATCATCAATCAATAGAACTTCAATCAAACTCAAGCAAACCAAAGGAATCAAGTAGCACCTAGTAATCGAACCACTAGTCAAACAATAGACACCTAAATCGGACGATCGGACAGAATGAGGTCTTGTAAACCAAATGAGTGTTGGAACTCATGTGACATGGTTTAACAATGCCTACATCCTAATTTGAAACCTAACCTAAGTGCTTTCGACCCATCGTGACCCATTAAGGTAGCTTCCACTACTTTAACACGTCGTGCGCGCAAATGCGCATTCGAGATATCTAACTAGTCCTATGACAAGTATTATATGCCAAGACATGTTTAAATATGTTACATAATCAGTTACGTGACAAAAGTTTAGGTTACATATGCTTAATTACCAATTATGTATGAAAATGGCATTTTGGTAATTTACCAAAGGCATATAAACTACTTATCATGCGACTAATCAAACCTAAGTGACCATAAGGTATAACTTCGGAAGGTTATTCCCTATACTACTATGGTCACTAAACATGTTTGGTCGGATCCTAACGATCGACCAAACGGGTCGTATTCGAAAGTCTAAGCGGGTGTTTATTCCGCTTGACTTACGACTCTACACAAGCACCAAATTAAAAAGTGACGAGCTAAACATGCTAGAACATGTTTAGTTAAGTTAGAAAACAGGTTTTGATATCAAAACAAACGGTTTTGACATCCTAGAGTAGTTTGGTTACAAAATACGCGAGAAAACGCATTTTGGCCGAAACTACGACTCGTCACTCAGCCTAGATAACGTGGTAATCAGTAGGTATAGTCACTAGGGACTATAACCATCGTGATTACGCTCACGTTATGAAGTTCAAACGAACTTCGCGTTGACCATAAACTGGTCAAAGCAGAAAGTCAAACGCAATTTGACTTTAACGATAGAAACGAAAGAATACTTACAAAAGGTCCCCGCAAGCTTTGATTCTCCAAGTAATCTCAGGTATGAAGTGATTAACACTTCAACTTAGAGATATCTCAGAAAATCAAATGTGGGTTTTGCAAGTGAAGGGTGGGGGGTATTTATAGGATTTCTAGAACCGTTATGATCGTTTCTTGAAACCCGAGCTCCGATCCAAGCCCTACACATCATACCCACTGATTTGAATACCATGGGAGCCTTCAAACCAGCCCATAGAATGGCCAAAACCATGTGCAAAACAATGGGGAACAACTGGGTTTTAAAAAATGAAGTCTGCTGTGCTGGAGAGGGCTTACGGACCGTAAGCACCTCCATACGGTCCGTAAGGACCTTGATGTGGAAAAAGTAGTTCAACTAAATAAACTAAATTACCCTAAATTAAGACTCAAGTAATAAAAAGCTAGACTCTTTAACCTGACTAAACTACTCACCGGCAAGTGTACCGGTCGATTCTAGCACAGAAAAGTAAGTCCGGATGTCGAACCCACAAGGACTCTAATGAATTACGTTAACGACTAAACTTAGACTAGACACTGACACGACTAAACAAATATTGTTTTTTTTGGGGGGGGGGTTTACTAAAATCCTAAAATTGTGATTAAATTGAAATTAAACTAAATTACGAATGAAACTAGGGTTTTAATTCAGATGCGATTAAGGACTACCTAGACTTGAATCCAGTTTAACTACTAATGGACTTCTAACGGTTTTATTGATGTATGGAGCCGGGATCGTAAAATACTAAACCTTAAGGTATTTCAATGCTAAGACTTCCCGACCCTTCTCAGGAAGAAACCTAGGAAACCCTACAAGGCTGTTATGATTACCGACTGTTAGATTTCCTCTCAGTCCTCTAACGACTCTAAAAGTGCCCTAATACGACTATCTACCTCTCAGCGCGACAATCTAAGGCAATTCTAGGTTCTGACTTGATTTACTAGACACAAATGCAATTAGGGAACTAACGTCGACTTCTCTCAAAATCTAAATTAGCTATATACTGCACCGCGACCTAATAACTAACTCGAGCCTCTCAGTGACAAGTTAAGCAGAATATTTATTTCTAATTATATTTTAATTACTGTTTCTAAGGCTATCGGCCGATTTACCCAAAGATCACCCGAACCCGCAAGGATACAAATAATCAACACAGATCTATTATGTGAAAGACATCCACCAAAATCTATGTGAAACAGTAAACAATCCACAATCAAAAGTAAATACGCACACGCACCAAATCAGAAAATCTAGAACACGTTACTTTCAAAGTCAATCCATAATCAATTCAATAAAAACCGTTAAAAGATCCATAAGTAAATTAAACCATCATCAAATCTAGGTAGTATCTAAAGTCTAGCCAAGAAACATGATGTTCAAAACAAACAAAACAAGTTCAAAACAAGAATTCATCGTAAAGTATCGAAAACGCGAAAATAAGGAACACCGGGAGATAAAACCCGAAAGATCTTCACTCTCACGATCCAAGCTTCAACCGGATGATTCCCGTTCGGCAAAATACTCCAGAATGCTCAAAATCACCTCCGAAATTCGTCCTAGGGTTTCTTGATTCGTATTCAGAGTTGTGTTCAGTTTCTCTTCCAACAAATCAACAAAACCCTAATTTTTCCAGAAATCAAAACCCTCGCGTGACGCCTAGGGGGTGTCGCGTCACGCGGCGCCTCCCATATATATTTTTTTTTATTTTTTTATTCTGATCAGCTTCCAGCTCTTCCCGACGCGCGTACGAATCCCGATTTTCTTCCAAACTGCTCGGTTTTGCTCGTTTTTCAACACTTTAAGCTACGGGACCTGAAATCAAAGCTTAACGTCAGCAGTATCGCAGTTCTAACCTAAACTAGACTCTAAACAACTGAAAATTGACCAAAATATACACTATAAACATATGTACTTTGCAGTACATCAAACATCCCCACACTTACTCTTTTTTCGTCCCCGAAAAAGAATTATGCAACGGAATCAGAGATAAATATTCACTTGGGTCGAAAATTATAGGTATAATTAATTAAAACCAAGGCTTGCGTTAGCTGCGATTGCGAATATACTTTTTCCACTTTAAACCCGAATCCAATCCTAAACCCTTATCATGTGAATTTAATTTAAGTGCGGTCAATCCACCTAGGGTCTCACACTAGAATCAACAGTCCACCTACTCCCCCTCAAGCTTATAGGACTAAAAGAACGATCATTTGACCAATTCCCAACCGTCTTATATCAAAACCAAGAGTTTTTACAATCAAACTTTTTTTTTCACTTTTTTTTTCATTCGTGAGACTAGACGGTGCTTTCCCTAGCCAAGAGGCAATCCGGCTGTAGAGTCGCTATCCCCAACCACAGATTACTTAGGTTTCGGTACTTATTTATTTATTCTTTTTTTTAGAACGGTCGATTTCACACACCCTAGAGGTAATTCGGCTGTAGAGTCGCTATCCCCAACCACAAACTACATAGGAATGCATTACTTTCATTTAGTTTCTAGCCCACTTTTTATTCTATTTTTTATGATCAAAAACTCTAACGGTTTTAACTTATAACGGTGCCCCTTATACTATTATTGGCGGTTTTAGTTTCCCATATCTCCCAGGCGAAAACCCACTAGCGGACCGACAATTAAGGTATATTAGCTCAAAGGGACTTAAAACCAAACCCGGGCCTACCCACATATCCCTAACTAGACGCAAGCTCGAATTATTTAAATCTCATATTATTATTATTCGAACCCAAGCAAAAATTTTTCTTTTCTATCATTTTCCGCTTTAATTTGCAAACTTCTTTTTTATTTCGAAAGACATTTTCTGATTTTTCAATTTTTTTGGATTTTTCAATTTTTTTAATTTTTTTGGATTTTTATAATTAAGACTCGATTATTTACATGTATTCCCATCCCCACACTTAGAGATTGCATTGTCCCTAATGCAAGAACGAAAACACGACTCGACACTACCTAAAACTACGAAATAAATAACGAACTAACTAACTAGACTAGACGACGAAATAAAAATAAAAATAAAAAAAATACAACAACAACAAGAAGGAAAACGACTTAACTTAATATGTGAGACTGTCAAAGTGCCAGTCGTTTCCAAATAAGCCCTCCAATACCGAACGTGCTCAGCAAACAATACCAAACTCTCTCTCACACGAACGGAAAGTGGCTCCACATCATCAACCTAACATAAGTACCATACCAAGCATACTTCTACAAACGTTTATCGTAGCAACATCCCAAGTTCAAACAGAAAATAAAAATATGTCTAGCAGATACAACCATATCGAACTACAGAAACAGCATAAATAAAATAAAACATGAAAGGATATATATGGTGCTGCAGTCTGCTACATCACTCCTCCTCAGAATCCTCCTCCATCTGCTGGGTTCCCGAACCGCCAGCCTGCTGCCACCCGAACTGACCACTATAAGCATAACCACTCTGACCCCCCCCCACTGGTCATACCCCGGATACTGACCATACACATACGGGGTCTGCTGCTCGCCTCCATAAACTGGTGGAGGTAATAATCCTGCAAAGGGTGGAGGTATCGGAGCATTTAGTGATATACTCGACATCATGTACCTAAGCATGTCGTCCTGTCGGTGGTGGCTCTGCATGGTCCACTGGTGGTCAACCCGTATCCTGCTCTCAATCTGATCAACCCTCTGCTGCGTGTAGTCAAAAGCAGCCTCAGGAGTGAACGGGTCGGGTCTCGGCGGTCTAACTGGCTGCTGTGGAGGAATCTCACGCCTCTGTCGAGGTGCCGGCTGTCGTGGCGGAGGAGCACCAACCTCGAAGTTCCACTCTGGCGGATCCGAGTGTGTAATAATACCTGCCAACTGTAGGTTCGCAACATCCCATCGAACCGTTGGCATACCCACATTCATCTGCTCAGTCTTGTACTTTGTAAGGGCCCGGATATTCTTCGCCAACCTAGCTATGTAAAGGCCTAGATCCATAGCAGCCCTTTTACCTACCCGACGAGGCCTATTGAACGACCACGCAAAGAAACTAGCCAAGTTCCAGTTCCGCTTCTCCACCATGCACATCAATGCAAAAATATCCAACCAATTCGCCTTGTTTTCCCCCGACTTCCTCGCTACAACTGTCGTCGCCAACATCTTCAAAATATACCTGTATATAGGATCACGAACCGATGTGATAAGGTTCGTACGCGAGAATGGTTGAGACGCAATTGTATCCCAAAATCTTTCCAAATCCACCGAATTCAAACACTTCGGCCGAGGGTGATTAAACACACCCCTTAAACCATTAACGAACTCCTCCGTTGCCACTTCTTCCGGAGAGTACAAACCCAACACCACTCCAAACTGAGGTATGGTCATCTCATAAAGATTTCTACCCAAAGAAAACGATACCGCATTAGCTTCAGAAAAAGCACCCTCTTTGTGATGGAAGGTACAATGAAACTCGATAGTAAGCTCGGTATATTGCGTCTCGTCACAAGCATCCATAGCCATCCTCAACCTCGGTCCTAACAACTCTGCCACCCGCTCACTTGCTCCCATACTTTGCAACCATTCCCAGTCTATGACACGATGCTCCAAAGTCTGAGTTACCACATACTTTTTGAGCTTTACCCTTTCTTCGGTATCTTCTTCAAAATCCAACATTGGATGATCAACCAACCTTTCAATCCGGGCATACACTCTCCTGTCATTCCCACGATACTTAATTTTTCTTTTCCTTGGGTTTGACGAGGAACCTGCTCCTGACATGATCTGCAAAACAAGAAATATTTGACAAAAGAAACAATGCAAATTGTTAGTAATCACAAACTATTTTTGGTGTTTTTAATTTTTTTAATTTTTTTTATGAAATAGCCGTATAGCATTTCATTCGCGGCTAATTTCGAAAACATGGGTTACCGTTTACAAAAGCTTAAGTTACACATCATTCTACCCAAATGGATATTGAGTACGGGCGAAAAGTTGTGAACTTGTACATGCATATAAGTAAACCCGACACTAGACTCAAACTACTATCCTAAAGACACTTCTAAACTCAACGACTCGAACGACCTACGACTCAATGTACATTATCTCCTCCCGGCACTTTAATTGTCCTCAATTAAGCTTAAGTGCCAAAATATCCCCACACTTGAGGCGAACACACGTGAGAGTTTGACATTTTAAACCTTGACACAACTTTGGTGGCAACAAAATCTGTTTAGAAAACTAACTTCATTTGCAAAAATCAGTTCAAAAACTTATTTTTTTTAGCAAAAATTCATAGTTATACCCAAACATACCCATAAAGCTCAAACGTGATGCCTAGTAGTCCAAACATACCCCACAAGTGTCAAACAACCTCAAGCAAACCAACCCGAACCATCCGCAGACCCGATTTGTATGTAAACATCCAAACATAGCCACCCGCATACCACTAACATGAGAACAAGTTCAAAAATTCTAACTTTAAGACCCTACACAAACCCTAAAACCAAGACATGACTGACCCGACACTAAAGCAAAGCAATAAAGTTACCTACTAGTGAGAAATTACAGAAAACATACCTTGGAATCGGATTGAACAAGAAAAATGAAGTCTTGAACTTTTTGCACACGAATTTGCCCAAAAACGTGAAAATGGAGCGCGAAATCGAGTGAAATAGATGGTTAAGATTGTGGGGAATGTGATTGTGGTGATTTAGGAAGAAGAACGGAGTGATTTGGTGAAGAAATGAGTGAGTTATGGTGATTTTAGTTCAATTTCGCGTTCTAGGGTTTGGAAAAGGGAAAAAGGAACAAATGCAGCGACAGGTTCGAAAGAAACGATTTTAAAAGGTTCAACAGGGCGTCGCGTGACGCGTTGGGTACCCCTGGGGGCCTTGCGTAGCGCGGCGGGGTAGAAAAATTTTGTTTTTGAACCTTAAGCCCTCGCGTGACGCGAAGGGCCTAGGCGTCGCGCGAGGGGCTGATTTTGGCAGAATGTTGCGTCCAAAATTTGGTTCCATGCCTTAGAAATTTTTTTGAAACTTTCCCAACCCATCCAAAACCCTCAAAAATGATTCTAAGTGTCCAAGACACTTACCTGGGACCTCTTTTCTCATGCCGTCTCCGTTCCGTATCGGTGATGAAACCTGCAAAATTCTCAACGACACAAAACAAACACCGAAAAACTACGAAAAACACGAAAAATCAAGAAATTTACAAACGGTACATACTCTACACGCGAAGCTTTTCGCGCTCACTGATCGATGAAGGTAGGTGGGTCCTCTAGAGGAATTTCTTCCTCTTCAGTAGTATCAATAGGACCTCCCAAGTAATGTTTCAGTCTATGACCGTTTACCTTCCACACACCTTTGTCGACCTCATCGTATAGCTCAACCGTGCCGTATGGAAACACTTCTTTCACCACATACGGGCCACTCCATCTCGATTTCAATTTTCCTGCTATCAATTTCAACCGTGAATTGAACAAAAGTACTTTGTCACCTACCTTAAACTCCTTCAAACCTCGCAACCGCCTATCATGCAATGCCTTGGTTTTCTCCTTGATACTCCATGATCGTTCATAGGCGACATCCCTTAGAGCTTCCAACTCATGAATTTGGAAGAACCTTCTTCTTGCGGCTTCGGTAAGGTCAAGGTTTACGGTTTTTAATGCCCACAACGCCCTATGCTCTAGCTCTACCGGAAGATGGCAAGCTTTGCCATACACGATCATAAAGGGTGTTGTTCCTAACGGTGCCTTATAGGCGGTACGGAATGCCCACAAAGCGTCGTCAAGCTTTTCCGACCAATCCTTTCTACTTTTTCCTACCGTTTTCTCTAAGATTCTCTTCACCCCTCGGTTAGCATTCTCTACTTGGCCACTAGTTTGCGGGTGGTATGCGGTAGAAAGACGGTGAGTGACACCGTAGTGTGCAAGTGCTTTTTCCATGGCGGAATTGCAAAAATGCGTGCCACGGTCACTTATGATAGCTTTAGGGACTCCGAAACGCGTGAATAGCTTCTTAAGGAATCTCACCACCACTCGGGCATCATTAGTGGGCAAAGCTTGAGCTTCGACCCACTTCGAAACGTAGTCAATGGCCACGAGGATGTACCTATTCCCACTAGAGGATGGGAAAGGTCCCATGAAGTCAATGCCCCATACGTCAAAGATTTCCAAGACTTGGATGGGATTTTGAGGCATTTCATCCTTGGATGAGATGTTGCCGGTACGTTGGCAACGGTCACAAGTCCTAACAAACTCTACGGCATCCTTAACTACCGTTGGCCAATAAAACCCACTATCAAATACCTTTTGTGCCGTCACATTCGCCCCGTGATGGCCTCCCGTTAAACCCTCGTGCACATGTCTAAGGATGTCTAAACCATCCTCCTTTGAAACGCATCTGCTAAGCACTCTATCTCCACCTATCCTAAAGAGGTATGGGTCATCCCAAATATACTTCCTAGCCTCCCTAAGAAGCTTTTTCTTTTGTTGGTAGGACATACCCCTCACAAGATCTCCGGTTGCTAAATAGTTTGCCAAATCCGAGAACCATGGCAAACCCTCTACCTCGGCACTAACAAAGTCTATGGTTTCGTGGGGAAAGGTATCTCCTATGGAATCCTCACGAACCTCCTCTCTCTTTGGATCCTCTAATCGTGACAAGTGGTCGGCGGCCACGTTTTCCGCTCCCTTTTTATCCTTAATTTCTATGTCGAACTCGGAGAGCAAAAGAATCGATCTAATAAGACGCGGCTTTGCGTCTTTCTTTTGAAACAGAAATCGCAAAGCGGAATGGTCGGTGAACACGGTGGTTTTGGAAAGCACGAGATATGAGCGAAACTTATCAAACGCAAACACTACGGCTAAGAGTTCCTTTTCCGTCGTGGTATAGTTCTCTTGAGCATCGTTTAGAGTTTTGCTCGCGTAGTAGATCGGATGAAAGTGTTTATCGACTCTTTGACCTAGGACCGCACCTACGGCATAATCGCTTGCGTCACACATGAGCTCGAAAGGTAAGCTCCAATTGGGCGAAACAAGTATCGGGGCACTGACAAGTTTTTCTTTCAAGAAGTTGAACGCCTTGATGCACTCCTCGTCGAAGACGAAAGGTACATCCTTCTCTAAAAGCCTAGTCATCGGGCGTGTGATTTTGGAAAAATCTTTCATAAAACGCCTATAAAAGCCCGCATGACCTAGAAAGCTCCTAACGGACTTAACACTAGTAGGTGGAGGCAATCTACTTATGGTATCTATCTTGGCCCTATCCACCTCTATGCCCTCTCTCGACACCTTGTGTCCTAACACTATCCCCTCCGTCACCATAAAGTGACACTTCTCCCAATTCAACATAAGATTTGTCTCTATGCACCTCTTAAGCATCCTATCAAGATTAGAAAGACATTGTTCAAAATTGGTGCCATAAACCGAGAAGTCATCCATGAAAACCTCCATGGAAGTCTCAAGCATGTCTTGGAATATGGCAACCATGCATCTTTGGAAAGTTGCCGGAGCGTTGCATAACCCGAAAGGCATGCGGCGATATGCATAAGTGCCGTAAGGGCATGTGAATGTCGTTTTATCTTGATCCTCCGGGGCGATGGGGATCTGAAAATAACCCGAAAATCCATCGAGAAAACAATAGAATTGTTGACCCGCTAGACGCTCCAACATTTGGTCAATGAATGGTAAGGGGAAGTGGTCTTTCCGGGTGGCGTCGTTTAACTTTCGATAGTCTATGCATACACGCCAACCGGTAACGGTACGGGAAGGGATTAACTCGTTCTTTTCATTCATGGTCACCGTCATCCCACCTTTTTTTGGGACGACTTGGGTCGGGCTAACCCATGGTGAATCGGAAATGGGGTAGATCACCCCGGCATCTAACAACTTAAGAACCTCTTTCTTAACAACCTGTTGCATGTTCGGATTTAGGCGCCTTTGAGGTTGCACCACCGGCTTATAGTCATCTTCCATGAGTATCCGGTGGGTACAATAGGCGGGGCTTATGCCCTTGATATCCGAAAGACGCCATGCAATGGCTTCCCTATTCACTCTCAACACCTCTAATAACCTACCCTTCTCTCCCTCCTCTAACTTAGACGAAATAATGACGGGAAACTCGGAACCCTCACCTAAGAAAGCGTACTCTAAGTGGGACGGGAGAACCTTGAGTTCTAAAGGGGCGGGTTTCTCTATAGGTGTACTCTCACTCTCACTCTTAATTTCACTCAATTCTAGCACTTCGGGGACCCACTCGTCCTCGTCTACCTCTTCACTCTCACTCTCGACCGCCTCTACCTTCTCAACTACCTCCTCTATCCTATTCTCAACTAGGTCGGCTCCACTAATATAGTCAAAGCAATGGTCAACACAAGATAAGAAAGACTCTATGAAATAGACCGAATGACAAGGACTACTAAGATCGTCGGAACCACTAGGGTGTTCCATGGAGCGTGCTATCTCGAAAGTGACCCTCTCCTCGCCGACTTGAAGTGTGATTTTCCCGTCAAATACATCGATGATGGCCTTGGCGGTACACAAGAATGGGCGTCCTAGAATGATGGGAACCTTTTCGTCGGCTTCCATATCAAGAACGACAAAGTCTACGGGGAAGACGAACTTATCCACTTTGACTAGAAGGTTTTCAATAATGCCTCGTGGATACTTAACGGACCTATCGGCTAGCGACAAAGACATGCGTGTAGGTGACAACTCTCCTAGACCTAACCTCTCATACAATGAATATGGCATTAGGTTTATACTCGCTCCTAGATCGGCTAGGGCCCTACACTCGGTATCACTCCCAAACAAGCACGGGATAGTAAAAAGGCCCGGATCCGTCAATTTTTCCGGAACCTTATTCAACACTACGGCGGAACATCCTCCACTAAGGGGGATGTTAGAAACCTCTCCTAACCTATCCTTGCGTTTTAGAAGGTCTTTTAGGAATTTTGCATATTTCGGCATTGATTGAAGAGCTTCTATAAAAGGAAGGTTGATCCTAAGCTGCTTAAAGATCTCTAAAAATTTCCCGTACTCTTTGGAATAGGTTTGATTTTTAAGGCGGGAAGGAAACGGAGCACGGGAAATATCAACATTGGGTGATGGGACAACTTGAATGGGTTTCTTTCCTACACTCTTCTCACTCGAAGGCCCCCCGGTGTGTGCGGTACTTTCTGGGATTAACCTAGGTTGCACTTTACCGGGCGCCTCCATTTCAATCTCCTCATCTACGGGGTCCTCCTCTTCTATCTCAACACTCTCGGGTCTCACTACCTCTCCTAAGGTCCTACCACTACGGGTCGAAATTGCCTTCAAAGAGCCAGATGGGTTGGGCCTTGTGTTGCCCAAAAATTGACCGGGAGGTCGTTCTTGCAACTGGCGTGCAATATCCCCAACTTGCCTTTGAAGGTCTAAGAAGCTTGAATGATTGTTCTTTAGGAGTGTAGCGTGGTCCTCTAAGGTACGTTGGGTAGCCTGATCCTTAACCAATAATTGGGAAAGAAGGTCCTCTATCCTAGACAAACTACCACCTGACCCCTCACTCTTAGGTTGAACCTCTTGGTTTGACCCCTCACCTCTAAACTGCCCCCCTGAACCTGAACTAGCAAATTGACCTGTTTGACCCGACCCCCCACTAGAGTAAAAACCTGGCCCCCTACTTTGGTATTGACCTGACGGAAAACCAGGGGGGTTACTTGAGGAGCGATAATTGTTAGCACGACAATTAGAGTTACTATTGTTGAACGGGTTAGTTGGACCCCTATTTTGACCTGCTAAATACTCGACCTGCTCTAGGGTAATGGTTGGGCAATCTATGGTGTCATGTCCCCCTCTACAAACCTCGCATCTATCTACCTTCTTCTTAATTTCTAGCAACTCTTTGGTGATATAGTCAAGCTGAGATATTACCTTTGAGTCTGAAACGACTTGATTCACTCCTCGAGAAGATGAGGAAGTAATCACAGGATTGGAATTCCTGCCGGTAGCACTATGATCTATATCAGCATAAGCGAAGCTCTCAAAGAGGTCGTTGCAGTCAGCCACAGTTTTCTTTCCCATTAGGTGGCCTCCTGCGGATGTGTCGAATCGGGCCTTGCACTCAGGGGTAAGACCATTATAAAATTTTTCTACTAAGGCCCAATCCGACAGTCCATGTTCGGAACAACGCGAGAGCAATGTTTGAAACCTCTCCCATGCTAAGTGATAAGGTTCGTCAGGCTCCATTCTGAAGGAATGGATCTGATCTCGAAGGCGGGAGGCCTTCGCAGGTGGGAAATACTTAGCAAGGAAGGCATCTCTAAGTCCAGCCCAAGTGGTGTAAGTACCTGCCGGCTGCGAATCAAGCCAGGTGGCTGCGCGGCCAGCAAGCGAAAAGGGGAAGACTTGGAGATAGCGGGCATCAAGATTCACACCTTCGATGCCGAAGGTGCTACACAGATGGGTGAGACGGTTAATATGTGCTGGCGCGTCCTCATCATCACGACCGTGAAACTGACAAGAGTTGTTAATGGCAGTCATGATGTATGAAGGAATTTGCCAAGACTTATCATTGGTAATTTCAGGGAGGGTGATGGGTGAGTTTGCGGTAAAACCCGCGGTGGAACGCTGGTGGACAGTTTGGTTTTCGGCCATTTGGTGAACTGGTGGTGGACTAGGGTGACGGGAGGGTGGTGGGGAATTATGGGGTGATGACTTCGGGGTGAAGTCGTAGTTCGGTGGTTTAGATGGAAGTGTAGAGTCAGAAAGGGTTGAAGATGAAGTTGGGGGTTTTCGAACCTGAGGGATTGGTGTGGAGAAGGAAGACTTGTCAATTGGTGGCTTCACTGGTCCCTGCGAACGCGTGTGGGGCATGAACTGCAAAACCAAGAATAAAACAAGTAAGTCAACTCCAATAAAAGACTCAATGAAATACGAAAAAGACACTAAAACTACTTGGACTCCTACGACTCACAAACACACAAAAAGCACGTAACGATATCAGTTGAAATCCAAACAAAGCAGTTAACGCAATTGCCAAGAGTCCCCGGCAACGGCGCCAAAAACTTGATGTGGAAAAAGTAGTTCAACTAAATAAACTAAATTACCCTAAATTAACACTCAAGTAATAAAAATCTAGACTCTTTAACCTGACTAAACTACTCACCGGCAAGTGTACCGGTCGATTCTAGCACAGAAAAGTAAGCCCGGATGTCGAACCCACAAGGACTCTAATGAATTACGTTAACGACTAAACTTAGACTAGACACTGACACGACTAAACAAATATTGTGTTTGGGGGGGGGGGTTACTAAAATCCTAAAATTGTGATTAAATTGAAATTAAACTAAATTACGAATGAAACTAGGGTTTTAATTCAGATGCGATTAAGGACTACCTAGACTTGAATCCAGTTTAACTACTAATGGACTTCTAACGGTTTTATTGATGTATGGAGCCGGGATCATAAAATACTAAACCTTAAGGTATTTCAATGCTAAGACTTCCCGACCCTTCTCAGGAAGAAACCTAGGAAACCCTACAAGGCTGTTATGATTACCGACTGTTAGATTTCCTCTCAGTCCTCTAACGACTCTAAAAGTGCCCTAATACGACTATCTACCTCTCAGCGCGACAATCTAAGGCAATTCTAGGTTCTGACTTGATTTACTAGACACAAATGCAATTAGGGAACTAACGTCGACTTCTCTCAAAATCTAAATTAGCTATATACTGCACCGCGACCTAATAACTAACTCGAGCCTCTCAGCGACAAGTTAAGCAGAATATTTATTTCTAATTATATTTTAATTACTGTTTCTAAGGCTATCGGCCGATTTACCCAAAGATCACCCGAACCCGCAAGGATACAAATAATCAACACAGATCTATTATGTGAAAGACATCCACCAAAATCTATGTGAAACAGTAAACAATCCACAATCAAAAGTAAATACGCACACGCACCAAATCAGAAAATCTAGAACACGTTACTTTCAAAGTCAATCCATAATCAATTCAATAAAAACCGTTAAAAGATCCATAAGTAAATTAAACCATCATCAAATCTAGGTAGTATCTAAAGTCTAGCCAAGAAACATGATGTTCAAAACAAACAAAACAAGTTCAAACCAAGAATTCATCGTAAAGTATCGAAAACGCGAAAATAAGGAACACCGGGAGATAAAACCCGAAAGATCTTCACTCTCACGATCCAAGCTTCAACCGGATGATTCCCGTTCGGCAAAATACTCCAGAATGCTCAAAATCACCTCCGAAATTCGTCCTAGGGTTTCTTGATTCGTATTCAGAGTTGTGTTCAGTTTCTCTTCCAACAAATCAACAAAACCCTAATTTTTCCAGAAATCATAACCCTCGCGTGATGCCTAGGGGGTGTCGCGTCACGCGGCGCCTCCCATATATATTTTTTTTATTTTTTTATTCTGATCAGCTTCCAGCTCTTCCCGACGCGCGTACGAATCCCGATTTTCTTCCAAACTGCTCGGTTTTGCTCGTTTTTCAACACTTTAAGCTACGGGACCTGAAATCAAAGCTTAACGTCAGCAGTATCGCAGTTCTAACCTAAACTAGACTCTAAACAACTGAAAATTGACCAAAATATACACTATAAACATATGTACTTTGCAGTACATCAGACCTTGTGTGCTGGCAGCAAGTTTCAGCAATTGGCAGAACAGGCCCCTGAAGCCCTAAACTTGATTCTTTTTGCATTTTTGGCACGTTTAAACACCGCTAACCCCATTTTAATGCTCTAAAATGAAGTTAAAGTATAATGAACTTAAAATGTGCTCAAAAATATCTCGGATATCGGCTCGTTTGGTCGTACGATTGCGTTGTTCGGTTAATTACGACGGGAGTCGTAACGAACGCAAAAACGATCCAAATTGCGCGACGAATGGATTTTTATTATGCCAAACACTAAAACATACTATTTTAATGCTTACATAAATTTTTGGGTGTCCGGATGTATTCAGAACGTAAGATATGCGTGAAAATGCAAACTTATGCACTTTTTGACGCTTTTAGTCCCTATTGATCAATAAAGTTTGTTTTAGCATACCGAACCCCTCAAAGCCTATTTCTAAGCTATGTAAAGGTTATTTAGGGTATGTTTAACTTATGATCAAGTTCCGGAATGTTCGTTATCATACAAATCGGTATAGTTTTGCAGTTTGACACAAATAGTCCCTGCGATCGAACAAACTTGATTTCAACACATCAAACCATCCAAAACTTATTTCTAAGTTATGTGGAGGTTATTTAAGGTATGTTAAGCCTATGTCACTATTCCGGAATGTTTTTCGCGTTACACTGACTGCGTTTACGCACCAGTTTGCGTATAACTTTCCAGAAAGCGATTTAGAGCTTGAAATTAGAATCGAATCGAATTGTAAAATCACCAAACATAAATACACACAAAATAACATCAAAACACATATAATAACACCAAAGCACATTGTTTTATTAATAATCAACATCGTTTTACATCGTACATCGATTACAGAGCACAGTGGTCACACTTTCAAGTTTTCATTAATTATGGGTGCCACTTTTGAAATACATCATCATTTTAAGTTATAACCACTTTTATTTCGTTCCTCGCTTTGTAGTTAGCACATTTCAAGCATACATTTTCTAATATAAAGAACTAGAACAAATTGTTAAACATGGTATGGTCAAGTATCAACGTAAGACAATATTGGTAGTGAAGTTGATCATTTTGGTCACATAACGAAAAACATATATATTCACATTTGGGAGTTTAAAATCCTAGAAAAAGGATTGTTGGATTTTGGGTAATAAATATTAACTACAAATTAAAAAGTAAAACAATGGTTATTTGTTTATAAATATAACACATTGGCCTTTTTGTTAAAATCGGTTTGATGAAAATGTAAGGGAAACGATGATATAAGACGGGTTATAAGTTTATATACGGGAAGAATTTTTGACTCATATTACACAACCGGGTAGTCCAAACTGGATGCACCAAGGATGTGTCCCCTAGGTATGAACTTTATTAGGTATGATAGATAGATTTGGGAGTTTAAAATCCTAGAAAAAGAATTGTTGGATTTAGGGTAATAAATATTAACTACAAATTAAAAAGTTAAACAAAGGTTATTTGTTTATAAATATAAGACATTGGCGTTTAAAGAAAATTAATTAATGTTAAAATAGGTTTGATGAATAAAATAAACCATAAACACAGTAAACCTAATGAACTAGTTAACTTGTGTCAGTAGGGTTTTGGAAAGGATTAGGGAAGGGGAATATTATCAAGTTGGGTGAATAGTCGTTGTCTTTTGATTGGGAATATTATATATACTAAGCAACAATTATTTATCATTGTCTAGTCTTTTGATTGGGGTTTAGGAAGTTGAAAATGGGTAGTGTTGATCTGCAGTGTTGTTTGAGAAATGGACAGACACCTTGACCCAGATTCAAGCTGTGCTGGTCAGAGACACATGATATTTACAATTAAGCCAACCATGGGTAGTAGTACCAAATTTCTCGAACTAAAAGACTATCAAACTCAATCTGGTACCGACTTTTGGCGTTTTATGTACCAGGCTAGTGCTGGTTTTTACCTTAATGTACTGATAACAAATGGATATTTTCGATACAAGTACCGGTTGACACCAAATTTATTAAACTTAAAAAGTAAAGAAAATAACAATTATTATAATATTAAAATAATAAAACTATAAAAAAACTGTATATAATATTATATTATATATAATATATTTATATTATAATATATTAAAAATACTGTTCATTCATTTGTATTTTTAATATATAGATAATACCGTTGTTTTAGTTACTTAAATTAGTTTTTTACTTTCAAAGTAGGTTTTAAAAAAAGGGTAACTTTATAGAAATGTAATCAAGTTTGTCAAGTGTTCTAATTAAGTTACTGAAACTTTTTTTGTCTCTCTAAAATCACTGAAGTTTCATTTGGTGTTCTAATACTATGTAATTATTAGGTTATTAGGTTACCAACGATGATGTGTCAGGTATCTTTAATTTTTTTTATTCTTTAATATGATGTGGAAAAAATAAATAATGAAATGGATTTTTCAATTAAAAAATTGCATTTTTATTCAAAAAACTAGTTATTTTCCGCCCGCGCGTTGCGGCGTGACCCAATGACTACAAAAGGCATGTAAGCAATGGCAAACAAATACCGAATATCAAAACATAAATAAAATGACGTGGTAAGGATAGTCACTCCGTCATAAAAAACGATTTTAAATAACCTAATATATAATAGTAGGACCCACACGTCCTACACGCTGGAAATTCGGTTGTTTTTAGTTCAGTTGTTACGGTGCTAACACGTTAAAATATGGATGAGATCGGTACCGGTAACGGCAGCGAAAGTACCGATCTGGAAAATCAGCGAAATTAGGTACTGGCACCGAAAATGCTCGGTACAATACGGTATGGTATTTGAAGGTAAAAATCAATAAATACAGGTATGGTGCTAGACCGGTGTCGAACCTAATGTAACGATTCTGAAAACGCCAAAAGGTGGGTACCAAATTGGTACCGAAAATGATTTGGTATAGTAAATTTGGTACCGATACGATACCGGTTCGTTTACAGGATTTGATACGATTTGCTCATCAATATTCTAAATATCCAAGTTAATTTTACATGCTACAATTCATTTATTACAGAAAAAACAAAAAAGAAAGCAAAATAAGTTGTTGTGTATATAAAATCTCATTCAAACGAAATACAGTTACTTACTGTGTGTATGAAAAGTAATCTAAACGGTGCAATTACTTGCATTGCTGCGTTGCTACAGGATGAGCTCGGTACCAACCGGTACCGAAAATACCGTTACCGAAATCCCTAAAAGTGGGTACCGGTACCGAATATACCTAGTAAGGTACGGTTCGGTACCAGTCGGTACTGGTACGACACCGGTATTTGAGGGTAAAAACCGGTGAATACCTGTGCAGAACCGGTACCGAAAATACACCGGTTTGGTAAATTTGTAAAAACAAAAAAGAAAGCAAAATAAGTTGTTGTGTATATAAAATCTCATTCAAACGAAATACAGTTACTTACTGTGTGTATGAAAAGTAATATAAATGGTGCAATTACTTGCATTGCTGCGTTGCTACAGGATTTGATGAGCTCGGTACCAACCGGTACCGAAAATACCGTTTCCGAAATCCCTAATAGTGGGTACTGGTACCGAATATACCTAGTATGGTACGGTTCGGTACCAGTCGGTACTGGTACGACACCGGTATTTAAGGGTAAAAACCGGTGAATACCTGTGCAGAACCGGTACCGAAAATACACCGGTTTGGTAAATTTGTGACCGATACCTATACCCGATACCATTTATTCATCTCTTAATTCTGATTTTAATTTAATATTAAATCACTATTCTAATTTTAATTTAATATTAAATTACTGTTCATTGGCTTTGAATTTTATCATATATGAATTTATAAGATAAGCCATTATAAGTTTTAAACATAATTTTTTTCTTATTTTTTAAATAATAAAATGAAATTTCATGTGGTTCCAAAATGTTGCAGTTTGAAATGAAATAAGAAAAATGAGAAGTGTCTATCTTTCATTTACCAATCACACATATATATACAATGATTAGTCAAAATGTAACTGAACATTAATGTAGTCAAAGTGTAACTTAAGGGGAGAATTAGGAGGAGAATTAAGAGGATAATTAAGAGGGAATATATCTGTATTTATAACACTCCCCCTCAGATATATATTATTATTTATTATACACAGTTAATAACATACTTCAGGATGATATTAAATAGATACTTCAGGACCTATATAATAAACTGATACTACTCGATCAGTTGTACTGCCTCATTAAAAACCTTACTAAGAAAACCCAATGGGACAAAACTTAGTTAAGGGAAAAAGAGTACAGTGTGTATAATTCTCCCCCCGAATTCAACAAACATCTTTCAATCTACGGAGACCGATCTTGTGTGATAGTTGCTCGAAACTGTTTCTTGGTAAAGATTTTGTAAATAGGTCAGCTAAATTTTCACTTGACTTGATTTGGCAAACATCAATTTCCCCTTCTTTCTGCAAGTCATATGGTGAGAAGAATTTTGGTGAGATGTGCTTTGTTCGATCACCCTTGATGTAACCTTCTTTGATCTGAGCTATGCAAGCAGCATTGTCTTCATAAATAATCGTCGGCTCCTTCTTGATCTGTTCTAATCCACATGCTTCTTGTATGTGAGTAATCATTGATCTCAACCACACGCATTCTCGACCAGCTTCATATAGTGCAATTAGTTCGGCATGATTTGATGACGCTGCTGTAAGTGTTTGCTTAGTTGACTTCCAAGAAATTGTTGTGCCACCATATGTGAATACATAGCCTGTTTGAGGTTTTGCTTTATGTGGATCTGATAGATATCCAGCATCAGCATACCCAACAAGCTGGGACTTTTGATCTTTCTGGAAGAAAAGACCTAAGTCTTGTGTCCCGCAAATATATCGGAATATGTGTTTTATTCCATTCCAGTGTCTACGTGTTGGGTTTGAACTGTATCTCGCTAGTACATGTACCGAGAATGCAATATCAGGTCTCGTGTTATTTGCAAGATACATAAGAGCACCGATCGCACTTAAGTACGATACTTCTGGACCAAGTACTTCTTCGCCTTCTTCTTGAGGGCGGTAAGGATCCTTTTGAGGATCTAGCGGTCGGACAACCATGGGTATGCTAAACGGATGAGCTTTGTCCATATTAAAACGTACTAACATCTTCTGGATGTAGTTTGACTGATGTATGAATGTATCGTTGCGCAAATGCTCGAACTGCAGGCCGAGACATAATTTTGTTGTGCCAAGGTCTTTCATCTCAAATTCTCTCTTTAATATATTAGCAGTTTTTTCTATCTCTTCAGGAGTTCCGATGATGTTTATATCATCCACGTAGACTGCTATTATAGTGAATTTTGAGAGTGATCTTTTTATAAAAACACATGGACTGATTACATCAGACTTGTATCCTTCTTTTTCGAGATATTCACTCAGCCGATTGTACCACATACGACCAGATTGTTTAAGACCATATAAAGATCTTTTTAGCTTTATAGCACACATGTCTCGAGGTACTGATTTTAATGCTTCGGGCATTTTTAATCCTTTAGGGATTTTCATGTAGATGTCATTTTCTAGTTTCCCGTACAAGTATGCAGTGATGACATCCATAAGTCTCATTTGATGTCCTTCTGAGATTGCAAGGCCAATTAGAAATCTAAGGATTATCGCATCCACTACAGGGGAATACGTTTCCTCATAATCAACTCCTGGGATTTGGGAAAACCCTTGTGCTACAAGACGTGCCTTGTATCGTACAATCTCATTCCTTTCATTTCTTTTTATAGCAAACACCCATTTATAACCTATTGGTTTGACGTCTATGGGTGTTCGGACTACAGGTTCGAAAACATTTCGCTTATCAAGCGAATCTAACTCAGCCTTTATGGCCTCTTGCCATTTTGACCAATCAACTCTGTACATGCACTCTTCTAGAGTTTTAGGTACATAATCATTTTCATTGATTACATCCGTTGCTATAGCATATGCAAATATATCATTAACATGTGTTTCATTTCGGTTCCATATTGTACTATTTTGTACATAATTGGTAGAGATCTCGTTTTCGTTTGGTACCAGTGTGTCTTCTGAATTTTCATTTTCCTCTGGAGTTATATTTGTCTCTTCTGGGACATTTACCTCTTCTAGGGTTTCATTTACTAAATTTTCATCAACTGATTTATTCTGCTCTTTTCGCTTACGTGTGTTTTTATCTTTGGAACCTATTGGTCTCCCACGTTTTCTTTGTATGGTAATTGCTTCTGGGATTACTTTAATTCGAGCAGGTGCATTTGATGCTGGTATATGTGACTTTGTCACCCTATTTGTGTCTGTAAATGCATCTGGTAATTCATTTGCGATTCTTTGCAAACGTATAATCTTTTGGACTTCAGATTCACAATGACCACTTCGGGGGTCGAGATTTGATAATGATGATGCATTCCATGTTAACTCTTGTGTTACCAGTCTTTCTTTAGTCTTATCTCCCCCTAAGACTGGGAATACTGTCTCATTAAACTGACAGTCAGCAAAGCGTGCTATAAACATGTCACCCGTTAATGGTTCTAAATATTTAATAATAGACGGTGAGTTAAAACCGATGTAAATGCCCAGTCTTCTTTGTGGTCCCATAATGGTACGTTGTGGTGGCGATATCGGTACATATACCGCACAACCAAATATTTTGAGGTGGGACAGATTTGGTTCTCTTCCGGAGACTAGTTGTAATGGGGAGTATTCATGATCGGCAGTTAGTCTTAATCGGATTAGTGCAGCAGCATGTAGAATAGCATGTCCCCATGCAGAAGATGGCAATTTGCATCTCATCAGGAGAGGTCTAGCGATTATTTGTAATCGTTTAATTAATGATTCAGCTAAACCATTTTGTGTATGAACATGAGCTACTGGATGTTCAACTTTTATCCCAATCGACATACAATAATCATTAAAGCTTGGGATGTGAATTCTCCTGCATTATCCACTCGTATGGTTTTAATTGGATTTTCAGGGAAATGAGCTCTCAACTGTATGATTTGGGCTAATAATCGGGCAAACGCTACGTTTCGAGTAGCTAAAAGACTCACGTGTGACCATCGCGATGAGGCGTCAATTAAAACTAAGAAATAGCGAAATGGACCACAAGGAGGATGTATAGGCCCACAGATGTCCCCTTGGATTCTTTCCAAAAATGAGGGGTTTTCTTGTGTCAACTTAGTTAGTGAGGGTCGAGTAATAAGTTTGCCTAGAGAACATGCCACACATGATAAATCTTGTGATAACAAGACTTTTAAATTCTTAAGAGGGTGCCCATTTGCACTTTTAATTATTCGCCTCATCATTATGTTACCAGGGTGACCTAGTCGGTCATGCCATATTGTGAATGTATCTTTATCTAGTACCTTATGGTTACTCACCACCATGTATGATTCAATAGGAGTAATATTGGTACAATATAATCCAGAGGATAAAGCTTTTAGCTTTTCTACAATGGTATCTTTGCCATTTTCATTTGAAGTAATTTGTAAGTATTCATTATTATTGGCGGAAGTTGTTTTGAGGTGGTAACCATTTTGTCGAATACTTTTAAAACTAAGTAAATTACGTCTTGATTTACTAGAGTATAATGCATCATTTATGATTAGTTTAGTACCCGATGGTAATATGATGCTAGCTCTTCCAGAGCCTTCTATAAGATCACATACACCAGAAATAGTACCAACAAGTGTCTCTGCAGGAGACAACTCAGAGAAAAATTTCTTATGTTTGAGAATAGTGTTGGTAGTACCACTATCTACGAGACATTCATCACCAATAATAGCTTTATTGGAGCTTGTAAACATATTTCCTCTGGAAACAACAAAATAAATTAATATAACGAACTACTTGCTTGAGTAAAAAAAATCACATCACACAAATATGAATCAAACATCACAAAAATTTTAAGTGAAACCATAACAATAGTTCAAAACATAAAATACCACTAGAGTTGAAATAAAAACCAAACAAAGAAAAAAATATAGTCTAAAAAAAACATCACATAACACGCATTTAATGATTTTGTAGTATGAGCTTGTTGTTTTGTTCCGCGACCAACAAACATGATATTAGTTCAGAATATTTTGTAAAATTGTGTTCCCTGTACTGCTGCGCCAGGAGCATGTTTGATAAATGGAACGTTGAGATAGTTTGCTCAATCATGTCTTTGTCGGTGATTTGTTCACCACATAATTTAAGCTCAGAGGTGATGCGAAGAAAGGCAGAGTTGTACTCACTAACAGTCTTATGATCTCGTAGCCTTAAATGAACCCACTTGTAGCGAGTTTTAGAGAGAAAGACCAACTTCAGGTGGTCAAATCTTTCTTGAATGGTTTTCCATAACTCGAGAGGGTCCTCGACAGTACGGTTTTCCCTCTTTAGGTCTTCATGAAGATGAAGGCGAAGGAATGCCATAGCTTTAGCTTTTTCTTGAAAGGACGTTTTATTCCCATCAATTATTGTCTCCCCCAAACTCATTGCTTGCAGATGAGTTTTAGCATCAAAAACCCAAGAGGGATAGTTGTTGCCCGAGATTTCAAGTGGAGTGAATTTAAGATTTGACAAGTTCGACATTTTTAGCTACAAAGGAAAGATTCATGTATTTAAAAAAAACGAGCATGTGTATAAAATAAATATTGCATGAGAACTTCGGATTCTGTTTTGCTAGAACTGCAGGTTCTAAAATTTAGGTATGTTTCTAAACTTTAATTTTGTATGTTGTAATTATGTTGAAACATTATAATTATCCGTGTCAAAAAAATTAGCATTGTAAATTAGTAATACTTGAATGAAGTAAAAAAAAACTCCATAACAAATTTGAATTCAGTCATATATGAAAAAAAATATATATGAAACTTAGAAAAAAAAATATATGTATGAAAATTTTAGTGTAGAATCTTGTGATGGAATACACCTGTCATGCACAACATATTTTATTGAATTGAAAAAAAACTTATATCATATTATGTAAGACTTTCCGATCAAAATAAAATTCAAATATTAAATAATAATATGAATTATAGTAATCGTGAGTGGGGGACAGATGTGATAGTTACAAGATATAATATAGAGTAACTAGCCTAAGGACCCGTGTATTACACGGGTTGATTAAAGATAATATCGCTTTATCATCGTTGTTTACATAAAATGTTACGAATATATACACGTCTTGAAATGGATCATGTAAAAACTTTTTATTAACCATCAATATGCAGATATCACAATTCGTTGAAAATCTCTTTATACACCACATTAGTTGTTTTATCTGTAGCTTTTCCGTTGTTGTCAAGAATGAGTATTTTGACCCCATTTCTTGTTTTCACCCTTGATAAGGCAACATACAATTGACCATGAGAGAAACTATTTCTTGAAGGGCTGACAGCAAATCATCTGTACACAGTTATACAATATGTTAATGTTATAATCAAGGATTATACAAACATGGAGCCGCTTGCCACTTTATAAGTTTAACCAAATCAATTAACAAATTATAATTCTTACATTAACGAAAATCACTTACCTGTTATCCACCAAACGCTTGTGGCCTCTGTAGTCTTTGTCCCATCAGAACCAACAAAACCTAAGGCCACCACCTCAAAAACATAAAACTAAAAGATAAGATAGATAAACAAACATAAAAATCAAATTAAAAGAGAAATATCATACATCAATGAACTCGAACTCGAAGTGTGTGTGAAATTAGGTTTTCAAACAAATATATATGTATGTATCTATATCTATATATATATATAGGAATTGAAAATTGAAAATTATGACAAATGCGAGAATCAGACCGAAAGAAATAAAAAGGAAATCAGTAAACGAAAACATAAACAGTACAAATTTTATAGAAAGATTATCCGAAATGCTCAAATAAACCCAGAACTCAGTAAATTAAAGATTATCCCAAATGCCAAAACAGCACAAACAAATCTCATTGCCATTATACCCAATTCAGGCCAAAAGTTGTTTATTGGCATCTAGTTTTGTTATAGAAAATCCCTCGTATGCCTTGATTATCTGATCCAACAGGCCTCCCTTTGACCCATTATGTAAAATTACTTTTTTTACATGTAATTTATAGTGTGGGTAACGTTTAGAATGAGTTTTTGTCTTCTATATTCTTGAACCTCACAAATAATTGATGTTCTATGTTCTAAAATAAAATGATTCAGAAATTAGATAACTTTCAACCAGTTGACCCGTATAGTAATATGTGTTTGATATCTAAATACTTTGAAAGCAAGTTTAATAAATCTGACACATAAAAAAAGGTTTAAAATATTCTGGAAAATGTCAAAAGAACTGCAAATAACCATATTCGATACATGTATTTAGAACTTTTGTATTGCCAGCTAAACCATCTACTTAGTGATCTAAATCCAGCTTATTTAAACTTTACAGATACATTAGTTTACTCGTGTATGTTTACAAAAAGACAATAAAAAAAGTACGTAGGCTGCCACTATGTTTCTTTAAGTGACTTTCTTAGAATTTTAAAGTATGAATGTCTGTAAGTGTACTATCACAGGGTCGGTATACTAAACCTTACTTGCATTTAGTAATCCACGTTCGGGTAATAGCGTAATACAAAGTTGAGCGACAGCTGATTTTGGTAGCCATCATGGATTAGTGATACTTGTCCATTTTCCTGCACATGGCAAAACAAATACACACCCCACCAAGGCCTTAACTTTATGTTATGCTAAAAAAACAAACAAAATAAGAAAAAAAACTCTTTGTAGCAATTATAAATAGTTTAGCAGCAAAGTATAAATTCTCACTAAAACACATTATGAATAACATGTATTCAACCTAAACATGTGCCTTATCTCAATTCTCTAAAGTTTTAGCTAAAATCAATGGGTCAACTATTGAATAGATAATATCATAAATAACATGCATTTTACTTAAACATGTACTTTATCTCAATTCTCACCCGGGTTACACGGGTTAAACAATGTATTATACATAATTTCATGTACCATTCTTTTGAGCTTCTTCACCGCTAGTGTTCCCAGCCGACCATTCAAAACGAACCGGGAAAGACCGATTATGCAATTCTTAACATCGTCGACACAAAGAAGCAAATACTGAAAGCCTTAGATGTTGTAGATGTATATTAGGGTCTGTGGGTCTGCCGCCGTCGGCTAACTCAATTCCTTCGATTAGTAAAAGTTGCTTTTATTCACTTTCAAAAAAGCACATCAACAATTTCAGTTCTCTTAAATAACAGAATAATAATGAACAACATCTACCTTCCCAGAATCCAAACAACCCTTGTAAACAATTCCAAATCAAACTTCTTCGATCAAACTCGCATACCTGAAGTTTCGAGAAAATGATAGATGCATTGTGTAATAAAACTTTATCGGCCAGTTTCCCGCTGGTCATCTTTGTTTTCTTATATATTATTTTCTTTAGCTGTTATACTCATAATAGTTCCAAGAGTAATCATAGCTCTAAATACAGACATATATATAACAAATCCAAGTAATCACATATAAGCGATTAGTAATCAATTTAACAAACGTATCATATTAATAAATAGCTAGTATGTGATGTAAACACATCTAATTCCCATATCAGATCCTTTTTTTTTTCAAATTGTTACATTCAAAAGATTGAAATTTTGTGCAAAATTTAGATTACCTGGTGTCTCAAAAGTTAATTGATGATGATCCTTTTTCAAATTGTTACAGTAAAAAAGGATTCAAAAGTTAATGGCTGTGAATAATAATATACATTTTTTTATAAACGAATTAGCACAGTGTAAGCATTTGAATACACGTGTAATGACTTCCAAATCGTTAGATACAACTGACCCGTTTCAAAAACATAAGTAAGAACAATACGAAAAATGGACAAAAGAGTGCCAGTGGCATAGAAAATAAGAATCAAGACGCTTATATAATTGTAGAAAAATATTTATAAATCTATTAATTTAATAAATTACACATAGAAAATAAGAATTGAGTCGCTTATATAATTGTAGAAAAATGTGCAGGTTGTTAATGGGTCAATGTGGGTAAATTATAAGTGCAAAAGCCATCTGGCTAGTATATCAAATATCAAGTTGTGTATTTATGTGCTAGCTTGTAAACAACTTTATTTCTTGCAAGCTAATGTGATTACCTTAAGTTTTGTGTGAAGATGCAGTTTGTGGCATTTGTTATTATAAAAAAAATATGACTACACATAGGCAGACCAAATGAAGCTGAAATGTGATCAATGGGAAGCCTTCTCACATAAAAAAAATTCTTTACCTTTTTGTTTGTAAATTGACTTTACTTTTGTTTTGAAGGCTTATTGGCCCAAAGGCTGCAGTTGTGTGGGTTTTTTCTAACAGAAGCAGCTAATAAACCAGAAACAAATTGCGATCGTTTGGTGTTTGGCTGCAGCACATTAATATTCAAATATTAAAATACAACGAAATTTCAAATGCCAACACAAAAATATAAGATACGATGATAAAAATTATAATGATTATTAATATTACTATTATTACCTTGTCAAATTCAACAGGTATCTTTTTCTCTTGTAATCTCTCAAGCATTTTCATCTCAAAAGGCAAGAGAAATAAGACAGACCGCCCTTTAGAATCATAACGTGCTGTGGGGCCAACTCTATGTATGTAACTTGCAACATCATCAGGGCAATCCACCGGAGAGAAGAAAAAAATCAGATTTATACCCCAAAACAATGCATGCTAAGACTTGAAAATTATAACGAACGGATTAATGAATTAAACATGATGAAAAGTGTAGACACCGGCCCCACCCGTTTTGTCTTATACAAAAAAAAGCATGTTTCAACCTGAACACGTTATGACTATTACCCGGCCCACCAGTTTTAACATTTCTACTATAACTGTAGATCACCTGAACAACCCAATCGACCCCTTTGTTGAAATCCATGCCCATTGAAGACTTTCAATTGAAAAAAGAACTGATCTTTGTTGCAATATGAACATTCTTTCACTTGTTTCATCCTTCCATGCAAGCATTTTAAAGGGATCCCAGGACGCAGTTTCTTGAATGATTCATATACGAACCTCAGCTATCAAGAAAGGGTCCAAACTAAAAACAGAAAAACAACTGCCAAAAATCAAAGCAACAAAAGGGACCTATAATAATCCTAAAAAATAAACAAAAAAAGTTTTCTGCTTGCAGTCGGAAAAAACCATAACAACCTGGTGGGGTTAATGGCGTTTATATAGGTGGAACTTTTTTATCATGGTGATCTTGATATGTGAAATTTGGCACCATTTATGTTTTATCGGGTTGTTAATGCATCACAGTTTG
Organism: Helianthus annuus; assembly: GCF_002127325.2. Taxonomy (NCBI): domain Eukaryota; kingdom Viridiplantae; phylum Streptophyta; class Magnoliopsida; order Asterales; family Asteraceae; genus Helianthus; species Helianthus annuus. Next base: position 95,060,772 of record NC_035433.2, read on the forward strand.
TACTACATGATATAGCAAAGTAAATAACTAATATTAATTCCATGAATCCAATTAAATTTTGCTACGTGTGTGTGTTTGGCATAAAGTACACAATTCAACATAAGTTCATAATTTAAATTATTAATAATAACTTGATAATACATGTCAAATAGAACTTTGCCAATGATTCAAAAGAGACTTTTCCATCACTTATGCTCCAGAATTCATTCATGCATACGCCACCAACTGCAGTAAAAAAAATTCAATATATGGAGTGTTGGAAATCATATAACTAATCCAATTACAACTGTTTTGAACAACATATCCTAGATCAAACCAAAAAATAACCATAAATCATATATACATTCTAAGGACAAAATCTTGAATTGTCAATCATAAAATAATGATACCTAATGTGAAATCCCTACAAATTAATTATATTATATACAAATCTAACTATACGGTGCGGTTTTATACAACCAGTTTTGATATAAACCGTAAACCAAACTGTTCGCTACGGTTTGAATTTTTTAAAGCCGACCAACCGAAAGCAAAAGAAAAAAAAAACAACCACGAAACCAACCAAACCGTTGACCGGTTTGGGCGGTTTCACGATTTTAAACCGAACCATGAACACCCTAACTGATAGCTATATAACACAACCCAAACAAATTATTTGTTTTCTGACTAAAACATATATTAGTCGAAAATAAAATAAAAAAATATTTAAATGGTGTGGAAGCTCTTACCACAACATATGCAACACATCAATATAAGATCTAATCACTTAAAAACCTATGGCTCCAAAGTCCCACATCAAACCATACATGTGAGAAATCAAAGCATTTGAAGCAAAACTCTTCGATAACTCTGTTGCTGTATCGAAAGTAGTTGTTTCCCACTTCTCCCTCCTTCAAAGTCCCGTCAAGCAATGTAACCTTAAAAATGAAAAAAGTAATAAAATAAAAATGTGATTAATAGTGCAGATCAACTGTTGTTCAACAATACACTTGAGAGAACAAATCGGTCAAACTATATCAAATTCGAAACTTACGTCACCGGAAATTGACTTAAGATCTGAAATCTATTGAGCTTTTATGGATTCGTTTAGGGATGAGTGATTGAAGATATGCTTCATCTTTAGCAGCCGACAATGAAGATTTGGGGCCGGAGTTTGCAGCTTTACCCATTGGTTGTTGCGGTGACGGTGATGATGCGTATAGGCGGCGGACGACACTGTTAAGAGGCGGAGAACGGCGGTGGAAGTAATCTAGCGTTGGTGTGAAAAGGGAAAGACAATCAGAGAATAAGAGAAGAAGAAAAACGAATCGGGTTATAAACCCTAGGAGAAAAGAAGAAGTGCGGGCAAGATTTAGGAGCCTAAATCAAAACATTGTGGCATGAGAAGAATCGCCATAGATATGACCAGTGCTTGGTTTCCTGCCTCCATTGTGTTTCAATTAGGGTTTTGAAGAGAGAGAGAGAGCGCGCGTGTGAATGAAGAAAATAAAGAGAACGAATTGCCGCTCAAAGTTTCATTCTCTGGCTTAAGAGAATGTCCACATCAGCATGACATGTGGCTAAAGTGAACTAGCCTAAGGACCCGTGTATTACACGGGTTGATTAAAGATAATATCGCTTCATCATCGTTGTTTACATAAAATGTTATGAATATATACACGTCTTGAAACGGATCATGTAAAAACTTTTATTAACCATCAATATGCAAAAATCACAATTCGTTGAAAATCTCTTTATACACCACATTAGTTGTTTTTCTGTAGGTTTTCCGTTGTTGTCAAGTATGACTATTTTGACTCCATTTCTTGTTTTCACCCTTGATAAGGAGACATACAATTGACCATGAGAGAAGACCAGTTGTTTGATGTGACACCCCAATAAAAACCAGTAAACCACGCAACTTAATTAGCTTCCTCAGTGACTATGTGCTAAATTTCGGGACGAAATTTCTTTCAACTTGGGGATGATGTGACAACCCGAACTCTCAAGGATTGTGCCTTTACGTTTGTGGTCCTGATTTCCTCTTTATTCCTTTTTGTCACGTTAGTCGTTTAACTGTTGTGCTAGGAACTTGTTAACAATTTCAAACGCGAACAAGGAGGACTAGTTGCATGTTGGGCCGCACACACACGGGGTGTATCTGGGTCATGACACCTCTTGTTTCTAAACCCGCTGGTCCACATAGGTGATACTAGGCCGATCATGCAAGTCCAAAGCCCAAAACCTTGTTGTGGATTATATGATTATATATTAGTTACATAGTTAGTTAAACAATTAATGGATTGGGCTTGAGCCCACTTCGGCCTAATGAGTTAACCGACCCCAAGTCTATTGTTATTAATATTAAGTATACGTGACCTATGATTAACACAAAAGTTCAACAAACAAACCCTACTCTCCCCTCTCAAGAATACGCACGGCAGAAGATCCTTTTCCCCCCTCGTGACCTTCCCTTCTGCCTATAATTCTTGAATCGGTATGTTTTCCAACATACGATTTATATTAGTTAATTGTATTTGTATTATTAGAAATCATGATGTATTGTTAATAGATTGCCATAATAGCTAGTTGATGTTAGCCGATGCATGAGTTATGAATAATAGGAATTGATGTAATGTATTGATGTTATGTTATGTATATGAATACAATACAATTTTGATAAAACTGACATCAGCCGCCCATGTGAGCACTTCAACAATACATGTTAGATTATTACACATTGTCAAATCAGTAAATTGGTCCAATAAGAATGAACCGATATTGCATGTGGTCGGCTAATTATATCTAGTGGCCATGAAGAAAAAGGTCCAATGGGTGATGAGTTCATACTAACAGTTCGGCCATGAGGTTGTGTGTGATGTATTTGGCGGTTGGTGTGTTATTAAACATGCTACTGAATTAGTACATGATGATAATATTCTATGTGTAGAGTATCACTTTGGTTAGTATTGGATTATGTGCATTAAAAGTGTTGCTCATATGTGATCTGATGGTGATTGTGCATGTATGACATGAGTAGGCTAGAATCACAAATTCCAATCCATCACATGTGCTGCCCATTCACTGTCAACGATGACCCATGTGGTTTAATAAAATGGTGGGCATTGAAAGTTGTGAAAGATCCCTATGCCATAGTAATGTCAAGTCTTCAATTAATATGGTGATGGGATGATATATGTGATAGAAAGGGACTTGACTAGTTGACTTTGCTTGGTTGCTGTGATGATGTTATTATGAGAGTTAAGAACATTTTATTATTTGTTTTGAAATATTGGTCACTGTCAACATTAAAAGAGTACATGGATCACACACAAGCTATAACCGAATAGAAGGTATTGGGCCGGTTGGGTTACGTGAGTCTTCGGTAATACCTGGGCCAGTGGTCGGCCATCTTTTGTATGCAAACCGTGTATGGGCCGAAGACCCCTTTCATGCCGGCCCGACCCACTGTGTGTGGTTATTAATGTGCTGTAGGATGTATCGAGTATGTTTGCATATTATGTGCTAGTTGTACACTTTGGGCTATAGTAATTAGTGTGAGGTGATGTCTCTAAATAATTGATGTAGTTTTATTTTGTAAACTGTTTGGCTACAAGTGTACAAGTTAGTTGAAAAGCCTACACTACATGAGTGTTTAAAATTTCGAATGGTCTATATATATATATTACTAGTGCTCGAGCTAAAATAATATTATATGATATTACAGTTACTTATTATATGAATGGGATTGATGGATTGTTTTGGTGGCATGGCTAGCTAGTGTGACTAGTATGATAATACTTGAAGTACCTGTGTACCGTTTGTGTTGAAAACTAAGAAGTTATGTGGCGTGAGTCTATGTGAAACTGATTGGCTTGTTAACCGTACTAGGACGCGATTGACCGACCTTGGCTGATTGCTATTTTTTTTAAGAGTCAAACCGAGCAAACCAAGGTGAGTTCACTGCACTTTTCTCAAGCATGCGTCCCGGTGGTTTGGGACAACTGGTAAACATTTGGAAGGGAAACATTGGGTAAATAACTTAATCGGTTTTGGTTATTGCCTGGAGGGCAATGGAGGTATTTAGTTGATAGCGCTATTAGGTGGGAAACCTCACACCGGGCCGTAAGGACGGGCGTGAACTAATTATCTGGGTATGGCTATGGTTGTTAGAGGCACACTCCTCGGATACATATGGGCACTCTCCCTAGGGTATCTAACGATGGCAACATAGCAAACGGTCGTTAAGGGGTACCCACTCCCCGGATACTTATGGGCACACTCCCTGGGGTATCTAACATGAGCAACATCGTAACGCAACATTAAATCGCATTAACATACATATGGTAACATAACTTGTTAACAAAACCTTGAACTCACCAGCGTAGTCTGACGCACTTGTTTACATGCTTGTAGGTGATTACTGAAGGAACTCGGGAGCTTGCTGTCTGATGCTGCTGGAGTGGTTGTGGTCATAATAAACCGTTATCTTAAATTGCTTTTGATACATTACACATTGATACTTTTATGCTTCCGCTCAATACTTTGGTTTTGGTTTAACTTTTCAAACGATATATTTCTTTCAATTGGGTATTTCAATACATTATAACTTGTGTTTGATATGATTGGTGGCTCTTTGTTGGATCGTTGCACCTCCAATAGGGACATACCCTAGGTGGTAATTTGGGGGTGTGACAGTTTGGTATCAGAGCCACTGGTTATAGAGAACTCGGTTTTAAAAACGTTTTCATAAAACCAGACTATAACCGAATTGATCCAAACGACGACCATGACACTCAGCTTCAGACTGCAAGGTTCGTTCCTCCTTAGCTTATGTTTTATATGCCTAGTAAACGTAACTATATATATAGCATGCACGGTACGACATGGTAGGCATCATGACACATTGTTAGTGCAACATAACACTCGTATCTAGACAATCTTAATCTTGTTGGTAGTGCTTATTTTGTGTGATTGGAGTGGGAGAAACTTCAAACATAAGTTAAGAAGCATCGAGAGGAGCACGCAAACCGCCTTATTATCATGGGTGCACACATAATAATAACGCGTGGTGCATGCAAATCCCAATGAGGCTTAACGAGTGTAAGAGGGGTTCTTCCCTGTTTATGTACGAACATGGTAGTTAATCGTCCCTAACGTGATAAACCTGAATACTTTTCTCATTCTCGACTTCTAAATTCGTTTCCCTCTCCTATTATAGAACCATGAGTGGACGAGGACACGGTCGTGGTAGCATCAACATGACTCAGGCTGAATTAACAAATCTGATAAACACACGTGTGACTGAGGCACTGGCAGCCTACCAAGCTGGTATAAACTGTACTAAATACATTTAAATCCTGTATCGTGAACCCAACTCTTATTCTTGTGTCGTATCTTCTTTCATTCAGCGCACCCAAACAACCAGCCTGTCTGTACGTTCAAAATGTTTATGGATTGCAAGCCACAGACCTTCAGCGGGACGGAAGGGGCTGTGGGACTTATAAGGTGGTTCGAGAAAGCTGAGTCAGTGTTTGCTATGTGCAACTGCCCTGTGGGGGACCGCGTGAAGTATGCAACAGGCACGCTTGAGGATGGTGCCTTGACCTGGTGGAATGCCCAGGTCCAACTGCTAGGTATTGAGGCGGCGAACGCCACTACGTGGGATGATTTTAAAGAACTAATGAGAGAGGAATACTGTCCTCGAGATGAAATAGCGAAGTTAGAGAATGAGTACTATCATCTGACAATGGTGGGGTCTGAAATTGAGGCGTATGTGAAGCGGTCGTATGAGTTAGCTGATTTGTGTCCGAACTTGTCCCGACCCATGTCCCGAAGAATCGAGTTGTTTATTAAGGGGTTACCTCCACGGGTGAAGGGTTTAGTTACAGCAGCGAACCTCAATAACCTAACCCAGATTGTTAGATTGGCACATAAAATCGTTGACCAGGAGGTGGAGAGCGACTCACTGCCACCACGTATTTCTAAAGCTACTACTGCCGCCACCACCGCCACTACTCCTGTCACTGATAGTAAACGCAAGTGGGGTGACATGGACAAAGCGTCCAACTCGGTTCAGCCCCAAAAGAAGACAGACACTGGCAGTACTCGCAGCTTTAGCCAGTCATCCTCAGTGAATCAAAGTCAGAGGTCTTATGCAGGAAAGAAGCCTCAGTGTGGCAAGTGCGGCTATCACCACTTCGGGCAGTGTGGACGAACATGTAACAGGTGTGGTAAAGCAGGCCACGAAGCCAAAGATTGTAGAGCCCCACAGCCCGGACATCAGCAACAACAGAACCAGCAGCAGCAGCAAGAGCGAGGCAACAGGGGATGCTTTCAGTGTGGTGCAGAAGACCATTTCAAAAGGGACTGCCCCCAGCTGAATCAGAACCAGAACAACAACAACCAAGGAAATGGGAACAACAATGGGGGTAACGACGACGACAATGGTGCTAGGGGACGTGTCTTCGTGATCGGTCAGGGTGAGTTTCTACTTGACGACTTTTATGTTACTGTTTAATCTGATTCGGGTGCCGATACTAGTTTCGTGTCTTTAAAAGTTAGTCAAATGCTTAATCGTACCCCAACACTTTTGAACACCAAGCACATAGTAGAACTAGCAAGCGGTAAAAGTCTAGAGGCCACACACATAGTTTAGGGTTGTAATCTTGTTCTTGCTGATCAGACCTTTTCTATCGACCTCACTCATATATCGTTCCGCGGAATTTCGGGACGAAATTCCAAACCAACAGGGGGATGATGTGACACCCCAATAAAAACCAGTAAACCACGCAACTTAATTAGCTTCCTCAGTGACTATGTGCTAAATTTCGGGACGAAATTTCTTTCAACTTGGGGATGATGTGACAACCCGAACTCTCAAGGATTGTGCCTTTACGTTTGTGGTCCTGATTTCCTCTTTATTCCTTTTTGTCACGTTAGTCGTTTAACTGTTGTGCTAGGAACTTGTTAACAATTTCAAACGCGAACAAGGAGGACTAGTTGCATGTTGGGCCGCACATACACGGGGTGTATCTGGGTCATGACACCTCTTGTTTCTAAACCCGCTGGTCCACATAGGTGATACTAGGCCGATCATGCAAGTCCAAAGCCCAAAACCTTGTTGTGGATTATATGATTATATATTAGTTACATAGTTAGTTAAACAATTAATGGATTGGGCTTGAGCCCACTTCGGCCTAATGAGTTAACCGACCCCAAGTCTATTGTTATTAATATTAAGTATACGTGACCTATGATTAACACAAAAGTTCAACAAACAAACCCTACTCTCCCCTCTCAAGAATACGCACGGCAGAAGATCCTTTTCCCCCCTCGTGACCTTCCCTTCTGCCTATAATTCTTGAATCGGTATGTTTTCCAACATACGATTTATATTAGTTAATTGTATTTGTATTATTAGAAATCATGATGTATTGTTAATAGATTGCCATAATAGCTAGTTGATGTTAGCCGATGCATGAGTTATGAATAATAGGAATTGATGTAATGTATTGATGTTATGTTATGTATATGAATACAATACAATTTTGATAAAACTGACATCAGCCGCCCATGTGAGCACTTCAACAATACATGTTAGATTATTACACATTGTCAAATCAGTAAATTGGTCCAATAAGAATGAACCGATATTGCATGTGGTCGGCTAATTATATCTAGTGGCCATGAAGAAAAAGGTCCAATGGGTGATGAGTTCATACTAACAGTTCGGCCATGAGGTTGTGTGTGATGTATTTGGCGGTTGGTGTGTTATTAAACATGCTACTGAATTAGTACATGATGATAATATTCTATGTGTAGAGTATCACTTTGGTTAGTATTGGATTATGTGCATTAAAAGTGTTGCTCATATGTGATCTGATGGTGATTGTGCATGTATGACATGAGTAGGCTAGAATCACAAATTCCAATCCATCACATGTGCTGCCCATTCACTGTCAACGATGACCCATGTGGTTTAATAAAATGGTGGGCATTGAAAGTTGTGAAAGATCCCTATGCCATAGTAATGTCAAGTCTTCAATTAATATGGTGATGGGATGATATATGTGATAGAAAGGGACTTGACTAGTTGACTTTGCTTGGTTGCTGTGATGATGTTATTATGAGAGTTAAGAACATTTTATTATTTGTTTTGAAATATTGGTCACTGTCAACATTAAAAGAGTACATGGATCACACACAAGCTATAACCGAATAGAAGGTATTGGGCCGGTTGGGTTACGTGAGTCTTCGGTAATACCTGGGCCAGTGGTCGGCCATCTTTTGTATGCAAACCGTGTATGGGCCGAAGACCCCTTTCATGCCGGCCCGACCCACTGTGTGTGGTTATTAATGTGCTGTAGGATGTATCGAGTATGTTTGCATATTATGTGCTAGTTGTACACTTTGGGCTATAGTAATTAGTGTGAGGTGATGTCTCTAAATAATTGATGTAGTTTTATTTTGTAAACTGTTTGGCTACAAGTGTACAAGTTAGTTGAAAAGCCTACACTACATGAGTGTTTAAAATTTCGAATGGTCTATATATATATATTACTAGTGCTCGAGCTAAAATAATATTATATGATATTACAGTTACTTATTATATGAATGGGATTGATGGATTGTTTTGGTGGCATGGCTAGCTAGTGTGACTAGTATGATAATACTTGAAGTACCTGTGTACCGTTTGTGTTGAAAACTAAGAAGTTATGTGGCGTGAGTCTATGTGAAACTGATTGGCTTGTTAACCGTACTAGGACGCGATTGACCGACCTTGGCTGATTGCTATTTTTTTTAAGAGTCAAACCGAGCAAACCAAGGTGAGTTCACTGCACTTTTCTCAAGCATGCGTCCCGGTGGTTTGGGACAACTGGTAAACATTTGGAAGGGAAACATTGGGTAAATAACTTAATCGGTTTTGGTTATTGCCTGGAGGGCAATGGAGGTATTTAGTTGATAGCGCTATTAGGTGGGAAACCTCACACCGGGCCGTAAGGACGGGCGTGAACTAATTATCTGGGTATGGCTATGGTTGTTAGAGGCACACTCCTCGGATACATATGGGCACTCTCCCTAGGGTATCTAACGATGGCAACATAGCAAACGGTCGTTAAGGGGTACCCACTCCCCGGATACTTATGGGCACACTCCCTGGGGTATCTAACATGAGCAACATCGTAACGCAACATTAAATCGCATTAACATACATATGGTAACATAACTTGTTAACAAAACCTTGAACTCACCAGCGTAGTCTGACGCACTTGTTTACATGCTTGTAGGTGATTACTGAAGGAACTCGGGAGCTTGCTGTCTGATGCTGCTGGAGTGGTTGTGGTCATAATAAACCGTTATCTTAAATTGCTTTTGATACATTACACATTGATACTTTTATGCTTCCGCTCAATACTTTGGTTTTGGTTTAACTTTTCAAACGATATATTTCTTTCAATTGGGTATTTCAATACATTATAACTTGTGTTTGATATGATTGGTGGCTCTTTGTTGGATCGTTGCACCTCCAATAGGGACATACCCTAGGTGGTAATTTGGGGGTGTGACATTTGAGGTACAAACCAACTCTTGAAAGAGACTGACCTTAACTTTTGTTGATCGTCATTGCAAAACATACGACCAGTGGAAATTGCCTCATTTGAAAAGCAAAAGGAATCTTCTATTACACGGGTTGATTAAAAGATAATATCTCATCATCATAATCGTTTACATAAAATGTTATCAATAAATACACGTGTTGAAATGGATCAGGTCAAAACCTTTTATTAACCATCAATATGCACAAATCACAATTCGTTGAAAAACTCTTTATACACCACATTAGTTGTTTTATCTGTAGGTTTACCATTGTTATCAAGTATTAGTGATTAGACTTCATCTTGTGTTTTTACCCTTCATAAAGCAACATACAATTGACTATTAGAGAATACGGGTTGTTTCAGTTATAAACCAACTCTAGAAAGTGACTGCCCTTGACTTTTGTTGGTTGTCATTGGCGAAACATACAACAGTGAAAATTGCCTCCTTTAAAAAGCAAAAGGAATCTTCTTAATAGAAGGGATTAGGGCAATTATTCTTTCTTTAACTACAATGTGTGGAAACGTATCGAAATTAACCCGAACACCAGCAAGTGATAGAAAGTCATTTAAAACCCACAATCCGAATCCACACATGTAAACACATGAAATAAAAAAAAACTTTGGATAAATACACCACTTAACATAGACCATTGATCAAAGCCATGCGATCTTCGGTAGAGGTCGCATTCCAATAAAAGCTTGCAAGTATCTAAGTTAAACACATGCTTTGCAAAAAGTAAAATAAAACATTTAAGTTATTGTGCCCTCTAAATTCACTGTTAGGTAAACTTTAAAGCTATACCTAAACATGAAACATATCAAATAGATAATCTTTACGCTACTGCTAAAGGTCTTCCAAACCCGTTAAAGGGAAAACAAAAATTGTTGAATGGTCAAACTAACCCATTTTGCCCGTACTGAAAAAATACTCATCAAATATGTAATGACTGTAGGTACTAACTACATTATGGGCAGTCACCGGGTCATTCTAATAAGTATCAAATGAGATTCTTACGACATTATGCGCAGTCACCGGGTCATCCTAATAAGTATCAAAAGAGATTCTTTATAGAACTATAAAACATGTAAACTTTTTTTTTCTAAATTTTGAATAATATAAAGTCACCTGTAAAAGAGCTAATGGAAACTATTTTCATAATTTAAAACATTACATATAAAAGAAACTATGACTCGTCGAGATCTTCGGACTTCTATTGAGCCGGTTCTCAGTCTAGGTATTGCTAGAGAATTATGTGGTCATCTTCGTGCATAACTCATACTAAATAGCCTAAGATCCCGCGAGTTTCGCGGATGGCTTAACACCAACTAAACACATAAAACATTCTAAACATAGCATAATAATAGCATTACTGGAACACCAACTTCAAACGTTAACTTATGATTTGGTAAATCTAATATTTTGAGACCGTTGAGCACATCCGAATAGTACATCTCACTCATCTCTTTTGCATATTAACTGTTTGTCGACTAAAGCATTCATGATCTTTTCATGCCTTTTGGTCATATATAACACGCTAATACTTTTTCAAATGAAAAGATAAAAATATTTGCAGACTGACTCGACTCAACTACTTTTGACTCACGCTAATAGTTACATGTTTATGTTTTAACCCATTACCCGACCCATTGATATTACCACTATATATAAGATGTTCAAAACAGCACGTATTCAATAATTTGAATTTTTTTACTTGACGATACTGATACAAAGGTTCTATATAGAAAGTTTGATATTACAATTAAGTACCATATAAATATATACACTAAAAGCGAATTATAACCAATAGTCTAACAAATCGAAATATACAAAACCTTCATGAAGGTAAAGAACATTTTGAAACATATATAATACTCACACATACCGTCATGAAAAAATTACAAACATCCTTAAAAAACAAAACAAACAATCGTACCAGAAATACATGCATGTGTTACCATCATATTGCCCGTAAAACACAAAATCGCCTTATTATATGCCGCCCCGTATGAGGGCTGGTGTTCAATTATCACACTAATGGCTCTATGTTAATATTGAAATAGCCATAAAAGTGGTAAATAAAAAAAATAAACAAAAACTTAAAAACTCAAATATCACCATTTTCTTGACTGTATTTTCTATGCTAAAATTCAACTACATGTTACAAAGTGAACTAATGAAAAAAAATGGCTAAAACCAGAGCTAAATAATAGAAAAATGTTTTGATTTAAAATAATTTGCATTTCATACCCATACTTGCTAAAATTCATTTATAGTCAACAGTCATACTTCGGCACGAAAAAGTGAATCAAACAACTCTCTGGTGAAGTCTTTTGAATCTTTATTCATCCCTACCATATTAAAAAAAAAAATATACAAAACCCGTTAAAGAATCAAACCAAAGATTAATAAAAAAAAGCTCAAAATTGCCCAATGAAAATGTATTACCAATGCTTTCACCAAAAAGTAACCATGAAAGTAAGGCTTTGGTATCGTTGTTGAGGTCATCAAACCGTTCTTGAGGGCGGCCGAGGTCGCCCCGCCGTACTTCTTGCTGGTCCAAGGGAAAAAAAGCCAACCATACAAAGAAAGATATACATTATATACATTGGCTGGGCAAGAAATATTTTTGCAAGGCAACTTAAAAAATAAATTCTATATATATGAAACATAAAAAATGATTTTTAGCGTAACCCTATTATTAGTAAGAAAATAGGAAGTCAAGAAGACGAAACCAACACAACACAAAGAGTAATTAACCAAAAACTCGAAAACATTAAGTGAAAAACGCCATGACTATGAATGACTAATTAGAGTTGACCAAAATGTTAAAATGAGGATCCAAAACAGCAAATAACAATCTAAAAATTTATTAGAAATTGGGATGAGATGATGATAAGGCTCCGTCAATGAGAGAGCACACATAACATGGTAACACAGTACCCGATTACCAAGTGATAGCAATGACTATAGCATGACCATCTCGGTCGCACCATAAAGACATGCTAAAGGCTCATTGTTATCTTAGTGTACAAAGATGTGTCATCATTGCCTTCAGGAAACCCACCAATTGGAACAAATTATAAGAAAACATGACTGTTACTCTCAAAAACGAAATGCTAACAATGACCACCTAGATAAAATAAAACTGCACCCATGAGGTGTAAATGTAAAAGGCACGTGACAAACAACCAAAAAAAAACTTTCCAAAGAGGATGTACCACATGCAATGAGGATGATACTTTCTAATCGAACTGTTTCGACCAGTACCATTTCGAATCGAACCGTTTCGACGCAAACCGTTTCGAATCGAACCGCTTCGATCCGAACCGTTTCGACCCGTAGTGGTTGTGGGTGCCGGAGTGATGGATTCCAACTCATTTGACAACCAAACACAACAAAAATGGAATTGAGATTCCAATTCCAACAATTTCCAATTACAATTGGAATGTTTAAATTCCAAATCCAATTCCTTCAAATTCTAATTCCTATACAAATTCCAATTCCAATTCCAATTCCAAATCATTCCGTGAACCAAACGCCCCCTAAGTTTACTAAGATGATGCCACTTTATTTGAGTTACATAGATGTAGTGTAATCGGCAGATACAACTTTATAAATTAATCTCAAACAAACATCTTTACTAAATGTTTACAAAGGCATCACTTAATAATATCATTTCAAAACCACTCGATTTACAGTCCGCCAAAAAAAGCAACCAGTCGATCATCACTTAATAATATCAGCTCCACTTTTAACCATCTATCTTGTGACATTCTAAGCAACCCACAAATCAGAAGCAGCAGTAGACGAACTAACAGTAGCGAACCGATCATTAGAGACCCCAACCATGACCTCTATTCCAGAATCCAGACCCTATAAGTGCTATAAGTGCCATGAGATACTCATGATCTGCATCAATCGATTTCAATGTCACATTAACGATTAAATCCTAAAGAGACCGAAAAAAGTTTTATAGCACAATTCAAAACACTTGACACTGTATGACTTGTAATCACCACAAACGGCCCCAAATTGTAACAAAAACTATGCCAAAACTACATTTATAACACAACCTACGTTGAACATTACCTGAGTTAGACTGATGCTACGCTTATGCGGCAACGACTGTGCCAGTGCATATTTCGCCCCATGAGCAGCTATCTTTGGCAAATTAGCCCGAGGTCGTTTCCCATGTATGTGTATAAGTAATTCCCCTCATTATCATGCAGCGTTAAGCACTTGTTGCACTTGTAGCTGCAAGAAATGCATCACAATCATATACAGTAATCATAAGTCTTTAACATTTAATCCAAATATCGACTCATATGTACAAAGTATTACTTATTAAGAATGAAACCCTAAGGTTTACCTTCCTAGACGCTTGTACGTTAAGCCATATAAAACCACATGTAGCTGAGCTCCTTATGCACCGTGTGGAGAAATCATAGGCAACCACCACATTCAACCAATCAAAGGGCACCACCACCACAATTACTATTAGGATTACAGGTATAACTTTTACTAACGTTAATAATAACTTCATTAATTATAGCGAAATTGGCTTGGTAGAAAAAACGTACCTTTCTAGAGCGTACATGATCGACCCCCATCCTCAGCTGTCGAGTTACTTCAGTTCTTTCATCCCTAATGTGGAAAGGTCTCCTCCAGCCAGATGTCTTAAAACAAAAACAAAACTCCAAATTATTATTATTATTGAATTTTTGTAAATAGTGTAATAATAGTAATTACTTAATGAATATAATATAATGAACTTGTTTATTATATATCATACTGGATTTACTGATTTATTAACAACTTATATAACTTCATTAATCCATAACAAAACTTGTTTAAAAGAGTAAAAAGAAAAATGACAAAAAATAAAAACTCTGTTTAAAAGAGTAAACCACTATTTTAGTGGTTCAAAAGTCTGTTTGATGCTACTTCTTGTGCGGTGTGTCCGCAATAAGGTACCTTGATGAGAGTTCTCTTAACTGAATATCTAGAACCCTAAGAAATCAAAAGTAACAGTTTAGTCTTTGTGTGTCTGTGTTATCAGGATAGAGTTGACTTGTTGATTTTGAAAAAGGCTGACCTGTGAATCCCCGCAGAATATAAACTGGCCCATATGGTCATAATTGAGGGCATAAACCTCACCGTCAACAACTATCTTACTTATTAATATTCCTGTACTAAAATTGAATACCTAAGATAGGAAATACATGATCAGACTATTATTTTAAAATATTATTACTTCATTTACTTCCTTAATTAGTTAATTAGTTTTATAGTCTAATTACAACTTAAAATAACTTGGAACACACGTTACTTAGCCTATATTGTTACTATTATTTTATTCTTTCAAATTCAATCTACCCACAAAAATAAAGGTAGGAAAAGATTTGCATTATTACCCATACTTCTCTGTTTGCATTATTACCCATACTTCTCTGTTTGCATTTCCAAGTGTAAGAAAACTATTATTCACTTGCAATTAGTTACATAGATTAAGATTAGTGTATGCCCAAAATATCTTTCTTTATCAACTATAATCCTAAAATGAAATCCATTAGCACTCTTCACATAATTTTTGAAGTGTATTTTGTACTAAAAACCAATGGTATGTACGCTAAAAAATGGTATTTATGTAATTTTCCCTATAACATAACTATATAAGATATATGCAATGTTGATTTGCACTAACCGGATGAAATCGAATACAAAGCTGGGAGGTAAATCCATATATAACTCGTATGCAAAGGCCATTTGGAATATCCCATGCCCTCACAGTTTTATCCAGTGAAGATGACGCAAGGTACTGGTTGTTTAGTGAGAAGTCAAAATCTGAAGAAAAAAAAAATAAAACAAAAGTATAAAGAAATCAATATATTATCAAGTGTCCTTGTTAGGTTAATGTATAATATTTTAACATAAATGTGTATTCACCCTTAAAGATCATGCATTCATATTAAATATTATAGAAGACAGTAACTTCTACAGGTTACATTTTTAACCCATTTACCCATTTCTTGAGAATTGTTGATTCAGATAAGTTTTGCTAAAGATTCAAACGTGTCAAATGGATCACAAGGCCCTACCTCAAATCGTTTTATTGCAAAAAAAAAAAAAATATCACTACTGAAACAATATAAGAATTGTAATCCTATTTAACACTAACCATATAAGCAAATTTCAACAAGAGTGTTCCATGTTTGTACAACTATAACTATTATCGGTGAATGTGAGCAAAAAATATAGCAAATACCTGCCCGTGAACATTTGCTGCCAACCCGGTTATAAAAGGCTCGGTTTATGGTGATGTCAGCAAGGTACTCCATTTGTAAAGGAAATGTAAATCCATCTCCACTTGAATAAATGTCCTCGGGAAGAACAGTAATTATCGTACAACCCTCTCAAAACAAAAAATAAGTTAAAACATTCAAATCAACATGCTTATATGTCTCAGAATGAAGATCAAATGGTGTCTTACAAACTGTGTGGTTAATGTATGGTAGTAATGCATCAAATTTAGAATGTCTTTTGTAGAACCATTAGCAGCCACTTCCAGAAGAGAAATATCATCAATTATAACTGTAATAAATCCAAAGGTGAAACCAAATGCTAGATCAACTTTAGAAAGAAAAAAATGCCATAAATATCTAACCGAATCTGGATACACAACCGATTCGGCCATATCTTGTAATCGTAAAATCAATCAATCGACCACAACATCAAATAAAGAACTCAAATAAAGAATCAAACAACATTAAACATTACTTGTTCCAATATGTACGGCTGAAAACAATCACATCAACATTCACATCCCCTCCTAACCGCATAGTGATTGTTTTGAATCCATTGCCATCTCAAAAATATAAATGTCTTTCAATGGGCCAGATCGGTATGGATACATGTATAGGGAAACATAGTTCCTCCATGATCCATGTCTTCAACCTGTCATAAGCACACAACAAAGGTTGTAATTTTTTAAATATACAAAAAAAATTAAGCTTAAATGATGAAAATCACTTTACCAGCATAAAAGAACAATATTACGATAAGCTTGTTTTTAGGTAAAAATAATAATGTATGTTCGAGATTTTAACCAAAACAAAGACCTCTACTGATACAAATTTCAATACAGTTCAATACAATTTCAAATTTCACCCAGCTCTATTAACATGAGTTTGTATAAAAAGCCCTAAATCATACTAAAAACATGTGGAAACGGTAAATCATACTAAGAAAATTATAAGTTTTAAGCAAGACTTGTTACCTTCGACAGGGGAATTCCACTTGGTAAATCAAATTTTAATCAAATCTCGTAAAGATATTGTTGCATCATCAGTTTTGTTTTTAAATCTCTTTTGCTAATGGCACGAATACCACACCCACCTATAACCCATCTACTACCAGATCCGTGCAGCCAACCACCGCCTCCACTCATCTTCACCGCTGCGAAACCACCACAACCAACATCGTTGCACCACTCCCCCTTGCACCCATAATCGACCATCAACACCCCCTTCTAACCCTAACCGACTGCTGCTCCAAATCAGTTTCACCAAATCAACCCGAATTGACATGTTTTTAACATCAATTTAGCAAGAAAAAAACCCAAATCGTTACATCAAACAAACAGTCGATGATCGAGTTAAACTGATCAGATTCGAAAGCCCTAATTGTTCCGATACACAAAAAATCTGGAATATTTGTTTACAAACATAAAATCAAAGCAAAAGTAGGGTAAAACACGATAAAAGCAAGCATGAAAAATGTTAGTTACCAGTAGAAGATCAGAACGATTGGGAGAGTGATGAATGATAGGGTTCGCTACGTGAAAGATATAAGGAGATCTGTAGAGGTTGTTATTGCTGCTCTCCGTGAGGACAGGAATCGCCGATTAGGGTTTCGCATGATAGGATTCGCCATTTGAATGATTTTGAGAGGATGAGAGAGAGGGTTATGACCAAGCGTATGTGAAAAGCCATAAACGTATGGAAGATTTTAGGGTTTTCTCAATGGAATCGTTGAAGGGAAACATCCATCTGATTTTTAGGTTTGAATCGTACGACCGAAGGAAGAGGAAATAAGATGCATTGTGTGAGAGAATAGAAAAAGAGCGGAGAATAAAGGAAAAGGGGTTTGGCGCTCATCAACAATTATCTAGCCTAAGAGGGTGTCCACATCACCCAATTGATTGGCTAAGAATAGTCCATGTGGTCTAAGAGAATTCATTTAGTATAATAGATAGATTCTTTTAGTATAATAGATAGATGCATTTTGGTTAATAAAAGTTTGGAGTCCGTTATAGAGATTGTGAAATTAGGCTGCAAAAAGGTTGCGGAAGATACCGACCCACACGAGCTGTTCACGAGCCGAGCCGAGCCGAACCGAGCGGACCTTTGCTCGTGCTTGGCTCGTTTACAAACCGAACCGAGCGGAGCGGCTCACTTAAAACCGAGCCTCAAATCAATCGAGCATTTTTCGAGCAATAAAAATTTCGAGCGAGCGCCGAGCGAAATTCGAGCGATTTGGACAACCGTGTTGCCCGATTTAAATTTTCCGAGAGAGAAATTGACAATGTTGGGTCTCAAGTTTTTATGTCTTTAAAAATATGCACATTTAATAGCACACTATTTTTCTTATTAATAACAATGTTGTGGCCGACGAGGCGATGATCATATTGCACAAACAATTACGTTGAGAGCAGGACATGATCGACTTAGGGTAACGACATGAAACATTGAGGCGATGAACAAACTATCTTTTATCGGTTTAGGGTTTAACTTTTAGTTTAATATTAATTTTTTTATTGGCGTGGTTAGGCTAGTACGTATAGATATAGTTGTAAATTTGTATATCATTTACCAAAATCTAATAGAATGGTACATATAAAACTATCAATTTAATTTATGTTTAAGTATATATGTATGTCTATGTGTGTATACATATATAGGTGTGTATGTATTATGTATAATTTATACTTGTGTATATATATGTGTGTGTATATACATGTTTATATATGTATGTGTATAGGTATATGTATATGTATACTAATTAAAATAATAATTCGAGCCGAACCGAGCCGAGCGGACCTTTGCTCATGCTTGGCTCGTTTACAAACCGAACTGAGCAGAGCGGCTCGTTTGCAACCGAGCGACAAATCGAACGAACATTTTCCGAGCAGTTTTCGAACGAGCGTCGAGCGAGCGACGAGCGACGAGCGATTTGAACGGCCCTACGACCCACATACATTGTTCTCTCATCCTTCCTGTTCAAAAAGGCTGACGACCACGCCACCACGACGGCGTCACCGACGACGGCCTACCGCCACCACCGCTCGGTCCTTTACAACTTAAAAACC
This sequence comes from Helianthus annuus, assembly GCF_002127325.2. Lineage (NCBI taxonomy): Eukaryota > Viridiplantae > Streptophyta > Magnoliopsida > Asterales > Asteraceae > Helianthus > Helianthus annuus. Next base: position 95,079,721 of record NC_035433.2, read on the forward strand.
GAAACCCTAGGTCTGAAAATCGGCATCTCCGTTACGGTTACAATATTCGTTACGATCTCCGTTACGGTTTCTTCGAGTTTGATGAACTACTACCGATACAACCGCTGTTAGTAACCGCTATCTGTGACTGAGGCGAGGTTTGTTGTACGGCCGTTGAGTAAGTGCAACCGGATTGTTGACGGATTTTCGGTCGCTGATATACGGAGAAACCGAACGATTGACCGTCGGATTCCGGATTATGACGGTTCAGATCTATCGGCTGAGGTTGAGATTCTTTGAATCCGCCTGTGAGTATAGTCATCGGCCGGATAAAGTTTTCAGGTCAGAATGTTATGTTGTTTTTTTTCAGTTGTTTACGGCGGCAGAGACCGCTTGACACTCTAAATTTTATATTGGTAAGAACGAATCAAAAGAAATACCTATTCCTATTTTGTTCTAAAATCCAGAACGACTTGTTCCGGGTATTCTAAAAAGTAGATAAATGAACGTAATTATGTTATTCCAAAGGAGTAAATCTGAAAACCACTTCTGAAAACCGTTCGAAAAATTGTGTATCCTTTTAGTCCATGAAAAAAACACTGTTTTAGTCCGTGAAAACACAGTTTTAGTCCATGAAAACACAGCAGAAGCTTATTAAAAAAACATTTTTCTGGTTACCACTTAGTAAATTCGAAAATTTGGGATTCATCCTTTGGATATACAAATATACATGTAATGAAAAAAAACATGGAAATATATTGATCACAATGCGAAGATGTTGATGATGTGTACCCGGATTATGTTGAACAAAAGATTGTGAATGATAGCGACTTGCGAATGATTGCAGATTGCCGATTAATGTCTAGTGGGGAGCAAGGGTGCTGATAACGTGAAATGAAATAAGAAAAATGAGAAGTGTCTATCTTTCATTTACCAATCACACATATATATACAATGATTAGTCAAAATGTAACTGAACATTAATGTAGTCAAAGTGTAACTTAAGGGGGGAATTAGGAGGAGAATTAAGAGGATAATTAAGAGGGAATATATCTGTATTTATAACACAGTTCACATTTTCTTTTTTTTTAAATCACATCACAAACAGATGAAATTGCAAAATAATGCAACAGTGATTGCAAAATAAAATTAAAGTGATTGAGCAATGATTTCCATTAATATTGGAAAGAAGATGTCCAGGACATAAACAAAAAAACCGGAAAAAACCATAAAGTCACAGTGATCGGACCTAAGCAAATCAAATCCACAAAATAAAAACCACATTTTCTTTCCAAAAACTCAACAAAACTCTACAGTAAATCACAAACTGAAACTAAAATGGAAATCGGGAAAACCGTGATCTCGATTTTCGAACAATCACAAAATCAAACAGATTAGGCGTACATGATTGAAGGTAAGGTTAAATATATTTTGTTTGGGGTGTGATAAATATACCCAAGATAAAGATTAATATACCCAAAAGTCAAATTTAGTAATGATTTAGTAGTGATTAACTACTTTATTATATTATTTTATTATAAAGTTAAAAGTATTAATTATGTTTTATTATAAAGTCAAAACTAATAATTATGTTTTTTTATCTTATTTTATTTTATAATAATTTTGTTACTTTTTTATATTTTGTTATACTATTATTAGTATTAATATCAATATTAATAAATAAATAATCAAGACACTTTATTATAAACACGAAAATGAAAAAGTTCAATATTTAATAAATGGTCAAAAAACAGTTCGTTACTCCATAAAAAATCGGACTGGCCGAATTATGAAGGTGCAAACTTTTAGTGATACAATATTTAATAAATGGGTAATAAAAATGATACAATAGTTAATAAATGGATTATAAAAAAAACTGAACGATAAAAATGTAAAATACATGTTTTATTAATATATAGTTTTTTAAACCAATAGAATCAGATATAACTATTGAGCTTCGTTCTCAACGAGTAGAAAATCCCTAGCTCATGAAGTTAGGCTTTTTTGAAGTAGGTTGTATTTTCTTATTTATATATAAGATGTATCTATAATACTATATAAGACCGCCTGTAATGGGGCGTTGTTTTTTAAAAAAAAAAATTCGTAAAAAACGTCGGAAAACGCCCAGCCTCCGCCCCCGAGGGCGTTATTGAGCGACATTCGGGAAAAAAGGTCATCGGCGTTTTTTAAAAAACGCCTAAATTTTGCTTTGGGGGACGAGTTGAACGTTGGGCAACGGTAACTTTGTTTATTTTATTTTTTTTTAATCCAATATAATACACTATAAAATCGACATCAACAAGTGTCACTCCTTTCAAGAAGTGTATCAACGTAACTACGATAATCGCCCGAGCGGAGAAGGTGATGCCGGGGTTTTAAGGAGGGATATGGAAGAGTACGAGAGAACGAAAAGCGTTTTCCAGTACTATAAGTGTTGGGAACTACTACGAAAAAGTCCAAAGTGGGCGGGCGTAGTGATCATGACGTCGAATAGTAGACGTCGAGCTAAACTGTCAAAAAAACAAGATATTAGATTTAAATAACCTCAACTCACTTTGATTTTATTTTGAGGATTTCTAGAAAGGTTATAATTAGGGCTTGAACCCATTGTGCAACTGGTAATTTCATGAATCTCAAGTGTTTAGTACTTGCAGTTGCAAGTCATATTACATGAATATTGATTATATGCTTAATTATTATATAATTTTATAAATATTCTTCCCGTGTTTAAAAAATAAGGGGTGTGATAAATATACCCAATACAAGGATTATTATACCCAAAGGTCAATTTTAAAAATGATTTTGTAATGATTAACTACTTTATTATATTATTTATATTATAAAGGAAATGTATTAATTATGTTTTATTAGAAAGTCAAAAGTAATGATTATGTTTTTTATCTTATTTTATTTTATAACTAGGTTAATGCCCGCGCGATGCGCGGCTTCATCCAAAACCATATTATTTCCTTTGAAATATAATACTTTGTACATACGCATACATTGGAAGAAAAAAAACAAAAAACAATTCAAATTTCGGAAAAAACTTTCTTGTAGACTACATTTGTTGTTTTACTCGTTACATTCCCATCTTTGTCTAGTATAAGCAACTTCACACCGCCTCTGCTTTTAACTCTTGATAACGCAACATAAAGCTGACCATGAGAGAAAACTGGATATTTCAAATACAATCCAACAGTCGATAGAGATTGTCCTTGACTTTTATTTATAGTCATTGCAAAACATACATTTATAGGGAATTGTCGTCGTTGAAACTTGATAGGAATTCTTTTATCCGACGGTGTTAAACTAATTCGTGGAATAAACGTTCTGGTCCCTATGTTTCCTCCGGATATAATCTCCGCTTCTATAACATGTTTATAAAGTTTAGTAATCCGTAGTCTCGTACCGTTGCACAAACCATTTTGTTGACCGATATTACGAAGCAACATTACAGGTACACCAACTTTAAGGACTAATCGATGATTAGGCAGACCAGAAATTTTTAAACCATTTAGAACATCGGGAGAATATAGTCTCGCATTTGCTTCATTCTTTAGTATAAAACATTGAGTGTGTATTATGAATAAGAGTAGAGGTTCTTATAGTATTGGAAGTGATCATAAAAAAGGAAACTATAAATTTTTAAAAAAAAAAATTCGGTTCTAAATGTAAAAAAGGAAACAAATTACCATTAAAATTAAATGGAGGTAAATATTCTAAAATTTAATGGCTGATTTTTTTAAAAAAATTTATAAATTGTCGGTTATAAAATTTATAAAAGGAAACAAATTCATACAAATTATTATCTTTTGATAAATTTAAAAAAAGTGGAGGTTTACTATATAATTTTATATATAGTAGTTACATAATGATTATAGTAATTACATAATGATAGTAATTACACATTTATTACAACAAATTTATTTACATAAAACCGGTTAATAAAATTTTTATTTACAGTTTAAGTATTTAAAAAAATTATAAATACTTTTAAAAATTATACTTTCTAAACAAAATATAAAGTATCAAAAGGTGAAGTTTAAAGAAGTATAAGTAATAGAAAACATTCCAAACAAACCATATGTCTCAACTAAAAAACCAATCATATTTCTCAAATAAATAACCAACAACCCATGCATCAAATGAAAAACCAAACAACCATATGTTTAAAATCCAAAATCAAACAAACAAACCAACCATGACAAATCAATCGAAACCACTCAAACACGCAAACGAAACCCAAGCAGCAATATTCGGAAAAAAAATAAATTGTTTTTCTTAAAACTACTTCAACCATGAACTACTTCTCCAACTTTGGAACCAGCAAAATCGTTTCATCATCAACCTGAACATCCGAGACACCAGCCTTTTTAACCTTTGTTGATGATAGAGATGTGCTTTCTTCAACTTTATACACGTCAGCAAGGTTACGTTTCAATTCCGAAGACGAAGTTTTAGAACAATCTTTAGATGTGCAATCGGGTGTGAAGCTATCACCAATAGAATCCACAGCATCCTGAATAATATGTTCAAAATTAGAAAGTATATAAAATGTTTAAAACATTTGGTATTTTGTAACATTAACTTAAAATACATACCTTTAGAGCAAAAGGGTTTCCAGTTGACATATCACTAAGTGAAACATCAGCAGCCGCCTCGTCCACACCCTACAATTCAAAAAATAATAAGGCTAGGCACAACAAAACTAATAAATCTCATAACATAACTTTAATTCAAAGGTTTGTAATTGTTAACCTGATCAGCTGGAATTCGGCTCTCCAAGGACTCAATGATTGCTGCATCATTCACCAACTTATGAACAGCATAACCATCAATATGGTTGTCAATATTGAATTGACTAATTTGAATCTTGAAGGCAAACTTCTTATCATTCAAAGATTTAAACTGATAGGGAATAGTTTTCTCTTCCAAAGATGCCTAATATACATGAATCAAAATTTATTGAAAAGAACATAGAAATAAGATTTAAACATTAATAATATGTAACTTGTATACGAATTTAAAGAAAGTAGTGATGTGAAATAAGTTACCTGATCCACTTTACACTTCTCAAGCAATTGAATTGCTGTCATACCCAACATTTTTCTAGCTTCACGGTCGAACAAAGTCAAAGAGGCAATAGCTGCATAATCTTGTACTCTTATTGGAATCCTAAAACTAAATGCACAAAAAGTGATTCACAAAATAAATACATTTTACATTCCTAAAGTAAAATAAAGTAATCATAAATTTAATATAATTACAAATAATATTAGTAACTTACATCGGCGTCGCAGCCACAACCTCCTTAGGACAATCTTGATTTGAGCAAACTAAAACTTGTTTAAACTTCGGTTCTTCAGCACCGTCTTCAGCATCCTCAATGACCATAGTTGTCTCAACCTTCCGAGTGCACTCCTCACAACCAAGGTAGTACCAATCATCTTTATCATCCACACCTATGATCGTACCGAGAACTATGACCTCACAAGGCTGAAATTATATGTAAGACATTAGAGTTATAAAAATGATTTGAAACAAATTTTGTGTAATATGTTTATTTAAAATATTAAAAAGCAGACACAAACCTTATCCAAGAGCGTAATATCACGAAAATTGGAAAACGGATGCTTCACTAAAAAGTCATCTGCAACGCTTATACTTCCAGATGAACCAATTGATTTCTGACCATTAGAAGATGTTTTACATATCTTCTCAACAAACCTGATTACAATAATGGAAGCAAAAAAATTTAACAACATCAATAAGTAGTTCATATTATTTTAGAAATTGTTTACTTTGTTCTAAATGAACGAATCTCCTCTATGTCAGCATTGATAAACAGCCACACCTGATTACACTAAAATTAGAATACTAATAAAAAACATGTAGAAAAAAAAACAGAAACACAGTCTAGTCATATAAGCATTCAAAACTAAGTACTTCGGCATCAAATATAAAAGGCCCAAAAAAAGTATCACCAACTTCTACCATGACATCAGATCTACGTAACAACCACACAAAAAACATACCACTAAATGTATTCTAACGATGAACAGTGTATGCAAAAAAAAAAAAAAAATACTACCAAATAATACCATGTACCTTCACCAACTCAGTTATAAAGCAACATAGCTTTACTTTTAACAAAACCCATCTGAAACGAAGAACCAAATACCGGACCGTTTTGTCCCTAACAAACTATCACATACCGGTAACATTGAATCGCAGACAACATTGTGAGAACTCCTTACCAACAGCCACATTCCAAGTTTGACCAGCAATGTCCTTGATGGTCAAATCCATCTTTCGATCCAATCCATGAGTTTGTGCCCACTTATTCTTCAAACTCTACAAATCAGAATATAAGATTAAATAATAGCTAGCATTAAATCTGGTTTTCATACAACTAATGACTTCAACTGGATTTACAAAACATACATTAATATTATGAAAACCTAAATAATAAAAACTTACATAAACGTTGTCAAAAACAAAAGTAACCGGTACTTCTTCATCAACACTCTGTTCAAATACAGGCGCAACAACCGCATTACGCACCTATTCAACAGACACTTAAATTAAGTCATCAATTGGTTCTTTTTTTATAACACACACTTCAGGCAGGTAAGTAAGAAGGGCATGCTTACATCTAAACAAACTCAATTCAAAAATCTTAAAATCAACCGTTTCTAAAACCAACAAATGATCAAAATCGAAATACACTATTACAGATTCTAAATAAAAGAAACTGTACACAGGAATTAAACACTTAATCGGCTACCAACAACAGTAACATCAACAAATAACAATACATGAACAATGAATTTAAAAACCTAAAACACAAAAAAAAACCCAAACATCAAAATCGACTATTAGAGACCATAAAAAAACTATACAAATGAATTAAAACCCTAATCTGCTATGACAATCAGTAACATCAACTACTCACAAACGAACAATCTAACAAAACCATTGAATCCAAAAATCGAATCAAAGAAAACTAAATCTTATGTAACTGATGGGGTTGTCGGAATGAAGCATGAATACCATCGATGAAGAAAGTTACCTAAAAAGATTGGTTATACCTCTTCACTAAATCACCGATTTGATCCCCGACGATGTGATTTCCTGCAAAATTATCCATATCAAAACATATAATCAATCATGAAATACTATAATTAGATAGTACCATATACGATCTGACTTCAAATCCGATGAGTCTTGAACAAAATTATTGGATCGATTAAAGTTCATGTGTTCGCCGTCTACGTTCAGAGAGGAAAAAGAGAGAGAGTCCGATTTAGGGTTTTGAGAGGAGAGAGAAGGTTTAAGCGTAAATGAGAAGCCTTGGTTCAATCCTCAACTATGAGGTGTGCCACATAGATGCTGACATAGCTTGCTGAGTTGGCTTGCACCATTGGGTGACATGTGTCCCCCAATGGTTTGCTTTATTATATACTAGGTTATAACCCGGGAACTTCCCGGGCAGGAAAAAATAATTTATATTGTTATATTGTTTTGAATGGAAAGTTATAGTTGAAATAAAAATGGTCAAGCCTTAATCCATAAACATCCCCTAATTCCACATTCATTTTGCTTGTTTGCCACACAATATTATCATGAATGACATAAAACCACTGGTGACAGATTGTGTGTGGTTCCGGCCAAACCTTCGTTGGTCCGCACATGAGCAGTTACTCACATCAAGTTGCTGAATCGTAATCCAAATTTGCTTACAATGCTGGTAACCCAAACGGGACATGTGTAACCTAGGTATCTAAACGGGTTACATAAGCAGGCGGGTCAACATGTTTTAGAAAATGTATAAAAAAGTTTCAGTGTTCAATATCTGTTTTCTGAATTTAAATGGTTTGGTGGGTGGAAAACGGGGTGGTCGTCAATCCAAACCCAACACAAATAGCTAAAGGCCATTTTTTGGATCCAAAACATTAGTAAAAAAGTTTTGAACAACTCCTAGCTTTTGGTTGGTTGTGAGCACACCAGTTAACACCATAATGTCCCATTGAGGACAACTCATTAGGAAATTATACTTCAAACCGAAAACACACATCCAAACACCTGAATGAGTCGACTACAAGTTCCAACTAAACAGCTGAACGAAAACGATGTCGTATTATTATTTAATTTCATGTGCAAATTTGTCCCAAATGCTGCAAGTACGTCCATCTTCCAACACAGCTCCTTCAACCTATTATTATACATACATATTAACTATAAGTGGTGATGAATAGTAAAAAAAATTACTGAACTTTTGACGGTGACCAAGAGCAAGCTTTTCAATAAATCGATTATAAATTACCTCGTGTGACAACAGATTATTGAAGGTGAGGTCTAGTCTCTCGAACTTCTTGAATTCAGCCAAACATGAAACCTAGAACAAATATTCAAGAAACCCTAAGAATAAAAGTAAACAAAAAAATATAACAAAAGGTAAATTAACAAATATAGTGGTACAAAACTACGGCACATTAATCCTTCTATAAACTAACACATCTGTGTAAGAATCTTGACAAAAATAAACACAAGTCCCTAGCTCAATTGTGCTTTATAGATTCACTTCACAAAAACAAACACAAGTCCCCTCTTCTCCATCCTCTTCAGATATCAACACTACCTTCATGCAAGACCTAAGAATGTACCAAAAAAACTGAGACAATCATTTATTGAACCTTATACTTCACCCTTTCAACAGATACATAGATCTAACATAGGAATATATATAATTAAGTGCTAAAAAGTGCGAAAATTGACTCCAATTAAAGAACCAATGCACTAATAAACCTAAAAGATTGCATATGTAGAAAAAATAGAGCGACTTACCAAATCGTTGGAATGATCCCTGTATGTAATAAAAGGATGGTGCTATTCATAAAATGTCAAACTTCTCAAGATGTTGACTTTTACTACCCATTTTGTAACATAATATTCCTTACTTTCCTGTTCTAGAATCAAATGGGTATTCAAGAAAAGTTGTTATTTGATGTGTACTGGAAACTAATTATCAATAACCATGACAACCCATTTAAAGTCACATAGTATTGAAACAATAAAAAATACGAAAAAATGCATTAGAGGGAACTGAAGGCCAAATTGCGGACTTAAGACAAGGTAACATGCTAAGGAAACCACTGCATTTACACAAAAAAAAGAGCCCATCCGCCCAATGTAACTGGTTGGTTGGGTATCGCTGGAGTCCATGAGTATGGTAATTGGCTCACATGGTTAACAAAAAATCTATAAAACGAACAATAGATAATTATTGAGTGCATACCTGTTGACTCGACTTATTTCTATATTAGATCCATACCAATAAGATGTGCAAACCTTACGAACTACCAAAAGTTCATAAATGGCATTAAATCTTTTAAATATCATCAAGTTTCTACCTCATAAATCAAGAAGTTGCAGGCTATTTACCTTACTGAAACAGAGAATAAATAATAGCAACTGTATGCATAAATAATAACACACACTTTTAAGTTTCATTTCCTTGCATGTTAAATAGGGGTGCTAAACGGGCCGTGTTTGCGGGTTCAACCCGACCCGAAATCGTGCCATACATATGAACCGAAACACGACTCGAATATTCGCATATTGACCCAAACCCGCCACGATCAACCCGATTTTTTTAATTTTTTTCTACTTTTTTCAGCAAATTAGTAGACTTAAATAAACACTTACTACAAAAAACACCCAATTTAATTTAATTTATAACATAATACATATTGTATAAAAGAATAATATAATATAAATTGGTTAAACTGGTCAACCCGCCAACCCAAAGGGTTGACCTGAACCTGACCCGTTTAGCTAAACGTGTTCAGCCGGAAACTGACCCGAACCCGTTTAGACTAAACTAAAACCCGCAAATTTCGTGTTAGGTTCACGCCTTTGATAACTATGATCAAAACTCAAACCACCACCTATTAAAGTTCAGTTTTATGTGGTTGTGATGCTAAATATAGCTGAATAAGACAGTTACAACCTGGATTTTATTTGAAATTTTAAAAATAAACCTGTGTATGAAATATGTTGTCGAATGCAGAGAATTGGAATAAGCCTCACAGCTTCTCTCAAGTTTCCACTACCCAAAATGGAATCAATGCGTTACCTTGGTTGAGTCCCCTGTTCAAATATTGTTTTTCTTAAATAGTAATAGAACAATATTTGATATTTCAATTGCAATTATAGGATATCAAGTTTTTTTTAAAATGCACAACCACCAACATTTGAAGAGTTTAACCTTACTCACTGAAGGCACACTCTTTCACGGCTAAAAATTCTCTTATTCCAGTAGAATGACAACAATAATCTTTTAAGTAATATTACAATGAAGTTTCTCAAAATTTGATCAATCTGAATGAGTTTGAACACCCAAATCAATAAGTTTCTATCTATAATCTTGCAATATATATTGATTCTTCTAGATAGAAAAACAAAAATCGATTCCCTTGCAAGAGTTGTAATTTCAAAATTTAGGGCTTTAGAAAATTAATCAGATTTAGGGCTTTTGAAACCCTAAGTGATGAACATACGAATGAATGATAAATAAAAAACACGCAAAATATTAAACGCGATCAGTTGTTTCAGAAGAAATAACAGACAAACAATAAGAACATGAATATGTATAATCGAGAACACCAGACAAGATTTGAGATGTTGTGAATCAGAATAATGGTTAATACCTTTTGTGAATCAGAATCCACGATCATAGTCGACGATTCAAGATCCTCAATCTAGCAAAAACAAATACAACAAACCCCACAAACAAACTCCCATCAAGCTAGCGTGGTCTTCCTTTTTAGATTGGGTTTAGGGTTTTTGAAAAGATGAAATAGAGGTCGTCTCTTCTCTCTCTTTTCCTCTGCGTTTTGGAATTTGTTTTGCAGATTTCGTTTGATGATAATGAATTTGAATTTTGAATGAGATAAGTTATTTGAGGAAACCTGCAAACGCATAGGCTTCTGCTGCAGGAAGAGAGAAAGAGAAGTTTTTGACTTTAGCTTTTGAAATGAACAGGCTTTTACTTAGATGAGAGAGAAAGATGTTACACGGGTTCCAAAAGTTTTGAGTTTGGTTTTGTCTTTGTCTTTGAGAGATGAAGTGAATTTTGTTTTCAAAGTAAAAATTGAAAAATCTCACAAAATTACACCTAGGATAGGATGATGTGGACTGGCTAGAATTTTGACATGTGTATTGGTTGAGTGAGGTGATGCCAAATGGCAGAACCTTGTTGTTTTATTAGGTATAGAGATATAGATACTTTTATTATTTTTTTTATATTTTGTTATACTATTATTAGTATTAATATCAATATTAATAAATAAATAATGAAGACACTTTATTATAAATACGAAAATGAAAAAGTTAATTATAAATAAATAATGAGTCTCTAATAAAACAATAAACGTGCAAACATTAAAACATTTAATCCCCTAGATCGACAAAACCACTTTCACGACGATAAAGTTGGGTATATAATTCTAGACGCCATCTATACATGGTCTCCTATCCAGCCGAAAGACATGCTAAGTGTGGTTGTGTTCACTCATTGAATACACGTGGTTCAGTTTTTACATCATTAATCTTCATTTTTTTTCACAGTGATGATGTAGAATTTATTGAAGTTTTTATCAAATGTTCACATATAAAAAAATGTATATATATAGACGGAAAAATAAAGAAAATTGAAAAAAAAAAAGATAAACAAGCAAAAACGAAAAAAAAGGGAAAAACTAATTAATAAAATCACGAAACGTGAAAAGTGTTAAAAACCAAATTGCTTTTTTTCAAGTGACATAATAACAAAGTTGTTAAAAATGGGTAAATATGTAGTTTCTAAAGTTGTACTTAAAAGTAAAGGTAAAATAGTTATTAAAAAATTTACTTTTAATAAAATAAATCAAAATGAGCAAATATGCAATTTTTTAGGTTAAGTAAGAGGATATATGTAATTTCATAAAGTTGTTAAAATGGGTAAATATGTAGTTTCATAAATAAATAAATAACGGGTTTCTAATAAAACAGTAAACGTGCAAACATTAAAACAATTCCAACCCATAACAAAGATATTACTACCTCTGTCTCACTAAAAGTGTCATATTTTGAATTTTCAAAGTCTTTATTTATAAACTTTGACTTTAATTATATATTTTTGTGTTATATAAAACTTGATGAAAATTAACCTGATAAAAATACTTGTAAAACACACTCAAATTATATAACTTTCATCAAGTATTATTTAACACAAACAAAATTATTTAAGGTCAAAGTTTATAAATAAAGACTTTGAAAATTCAAAATAGGACACTTTTATTGGGACGGAGGGAGTATTAGATATCAAGCTTATCCCAACCCATGAAAAAAGGAAAATCACTAAAATTAAGAAAAATAATAATGAAAATAATAATTATTATTATAATATTAAAATAATAAAAGTATTAAAAAAACTATATATATTATAAAATGTTAAAAGTACTATTAATTTATTATTATCATGATAATAAAATAAAATTAAAATAATAAAAATATTAAAAAACTATATATATTATTAAAATGTTAAAAGTACTTTTCGGTTTGTTTTTTTAATTTAATAACACATAATTGTAATGTAATAATAGGATGAGGGTATGAACTATAATACTATGAAAGTTGGGGGTGCAGAATTTAAATGTGCATGTGGGACATAGTTGTCAGGGATCAGAAATATAGGGTGGCTACATCCAAAGTCTAAACCTACAATGCCCTTCCACTATTAAATAAATAATAAAAAGGTTGACTTATGTGTGCATTTAACAATACCGTTTTGTTTTTATAAAATCTATCTACCCTAAATAATACCCAAATAAGCACTAAAAAGAAAATAAAAAATTAGAGAAAAAAGTGGTAACTTGATGACCTGTAATTACACACTATTAAAACACTAAATTATAGTTTAGTTATTTTAGATAGACAAAAAAAGTTTGGATGATTTAATTAAAACAGTTCACAAACTTGGTTATATTTTTGTGACATTTTCCCTTAAAAAATAGTTTTTTTTTTTAAGATTCATACAAATAACATGAATAAATTAGCACTTCTTTAATGAATTGAATTTATCCAATTAGGTTAGGAGTGAAAAACAAAAAAATCTTTAAAACACTATTTTAGTAAATACTTTTTCAACAACACCATTTTGATAAATATTATATCTACAAATTATAGGAAAAAACTCTAATTATGATTGCCACTTTTGAAACACATCATCATTTTAAGTTATAACCACTTTTATTTCGTTTCTAGCTTTGTAGTTAGCACATTTCAAGCATACATTTTCTAATATAAAGAACTAGAACAAATTGTTAAACATGGTATGGTCAAGTATCAACGTAAGACAATATTGGTAGTGAAGTTGATATTTTGGTCACATAACGAAAAACATATATAATCACATATAGGAGTTTAAAATCCTAGAAAAAGAATTGTTGGATTTAGGGTAATAAATATATACTACAAATTAAAAAGTTAAACAAAGGTTATTTGTTTATAAATACTAGGGGGAATACCCGTGCGATGCACGACATGCATAATAGTTATTGTTTTTTCCTGGAACGACGACTGATATAGATAGTGCGTGACACGGTACGAAAGTGCGAATATAGTATAGATTTTTAAAACAAAAACCGGGTTTTTTAAAGTTAGCCGTTTGACCATGGTTATTTTGACCAAAGTCCACTCCTCATTCGGCGCTTTGTGGTAGCACCACCAGTCAAAAAAGGCCCAAAACACCCGAGGGTACAGTGTTCCCCCACGTTTTTAAGACGCTTTGAGAGAGGTTTGCGCCCCACCACATGTGGTCTCATAAAACTTCAAATCTATGGACGTGTGGTTTCTCAATCTTCTTCAAAAGACGTCACAGTTTTCAAAATTTTTTATTTTTTCTTTTTCATTGTGTTTTAAATGGTGTAAAACAGATGTTATATATATACATAGGGGAAGTTTCAAATGAAAACCACTTTTATTGTGAAAACTCGAAAACTAACTAAAAAAAGCCTAAAAAACACACAAATTTTTTTTTTCAATTTTTTTATAAAAATCGCTAATTTTTATATATAAAAAAAACTTTTTTTCAAAAAAAAAAAAATTATGTAGTGCACATGTGTAATAATACACATGTATAGTACACATACATATGTGCAGTATTACACATGTGCACTACACAATTTTTTTTTTTTTGAAATTTTTTTTATATTAAAAAACCTGCGAAATTTGGATTGCAAAAAAAAATTAAAAAAAAATTTTTTGTATGTTTTTTTGGCTTTTTTTAATTAGTTTTCGAGTTTTCACAATAACTAGTGGTTTTCATTTGAACCTTCTCCTATATACATATTATACTACATACACATACACATATAAATTTAGTTTTAACATCTAAAAGTCAAATTGCAGGTTTTGTTCTCTTTTATAGATCAGAAAGCAGTTTATAAACCAACAAAATTAACAAATCCTAACAGTTCTTCAAGTGTTTAGTTATATAATCTATATATTTATTTACTAAAATTTATTACAATTAACCCAATACTTAATAAATAGGGTATGCAGGACTTAAAAAGTGTTATCTGGACACGTATGTCACTCCAGCGTGCCAATCTTGTGTACCGACTCCAGGGTAACATTTTCAGATGCCTGCAACACATCTGGTTATAAAAAAAAAATAAACAAAAATGATGTTTTAGATTTTTACCCTGGTCTCAAACTTAATGTAGTTGTTTAGTCCATTTAATTAAATTTTATTTTTAGTTGACGCATAGGTACAATGTAGTCCTCTATTTGTGACAATTGTCATTGTGCTTATAGTCATGTGATGTTGTTTTAATACCCGTTAACCAACTCGTTTCGCCTCTATTTCTCAGTTATTTAAAGAAGCAACATATACATCAGAAGTAAATTTCTAAAGATAATGGTGAACCGTCAATGGTAAAATAAACTTACCTCAAGACTACCATTTGCTAAACTGGTAGTGTATCTCAGAGTCCAGAAATCCCGTGCTAGAGTTATTTCAATTAATATATGGAGAAAAGGAAGAGCCGCATTGATTAAACATGGTCATAAAGGCTCGTACTATTTCATTAAAGTTAATTGTAATATTAAGTATTAGTTATCTAATAACCAATCAATCCTTTAAGGTGAATTGTTATGAAAAGTCTATAAACCCTAACTTAAACATTAATATATGGAGAAAAGGAAGAGGCTCATTGATTAAACATGGTCATAAAGGCTGGTACTATTTCATTAAAGTTAATTGTAATGCATTTAAAGCAACCATAAATTTTGATTTTAAATATAAGATATAGCTAAACTTAGAAATTGTTTACTGAAAGTTGAAGTTGAAATAAATCATATTCATATAATTATTTTTTATATGCAAATTCAAACAGACCTATCAAAATATGTAGGAAAACTCCATGCAAGTCTAACTCCGTCACGCTTAAATTCATGTAACCTGAATGAGGTTCATTACTTATTTAACCCATTTATTTAAATAGGCAAGCGAGTAGTAATCGGGTTGGTGGGTTGTAAAACTGTGTTAATTTTACTAGCATGGTGGAAGTCAATATTCTACCAGTATCATTACATCCAACTTTTTAAAAGTAAACAAATGGTTTGATAATATGAAAACTATTTCAAATGAATATTAGTAATGTATAAATTTAAACGAAATTCAAATGAAAATAAAGAATGGTTACAAACGAACGCAAATAAGAGAGAGGACAGACATAAACGAAAGTCAATCATCGAACATAAATGAACGAAAATAAACGAACATAACATTGAACCTCCAATTCGTTTACGGGTTGCACCTACTTCTGTTTAAAGCAAGATGTATAGATTATGCAACGTACCTTAACCACGCGCGTGTGTGTGTGTATGTGAATATATGTTTTTAACTTGATCCGCATAAATAGTTTTGAGCCAATAGAAAGCGAACCACAAACCAGACCGAAATGAACCTATACAAACTGAATAATTTTACCGAAACAAATAAGCTGAGACAAATAATGTTGCTGAAATGAAAACCGAACCTGAACCAAAAACAAATAAAGCGAATCTAACCGGAAAGGAAACTAAATTTACACAAAACTAAAAAAAACTGAAAACGGAACAAAAAACGTAAAAGATCTTACCGAAACGAACTCAAAAAACTTAGATCGAAACAAAACAATTCCTGGGAAAAATCAAAACCAAAACGATGCAACTAATGAGATGTCGTACGGAGGCGAAACTAATGAGATGTCGTACGGAGGCGAAACCGAAACCTCTGGCGGAGGATTTAAAGCTTTTCCGGCGAACCTCCGATGACTCGCCTTCTCTTTCTTCTGGTTAGGTTTACGGCTGCGACAGTTAACCTGTTCACTACTGGTAAAGTTTTCTTCAATAGCTTCAATTACTTGATGAATTAGCTCTCGGTTAACAGACGTGTCCCACCGGAACCAGTAGTTCGTGTAATAATCGAAGCAATCGCAGTCGAACACCGGAGATTTGTGTGCGGCCGGAGCTTTCTTCTTATTGTAATTATCAGATGATCTAGGGTTTGTGGAATTATTTTTGACACAAATGATTAAAGTAATGTAACTTGTGATTATTAAACTGGAATTGTTTTTGACCCAAATGATTAAAGTAATGTAACATGTGATTATTAAGTAAATTAAATGAAATTAATAGGATTCTTATAGGCTGGTGCATTTAAAAGGAATTTTTACATATATCCCCTTATTAAAAGCCCTTATTACATATTTGTCCAATCTTTAAAATCAATTACATATTTCCCCCTTTCTTTATGAAATTACCCTTTTACCCTTTTTTCTTAATTTCTTATCTCTTAACTTCAAAATCAATCTAGTCAATACTCTATATGTTGTGATAAAATCTTTAAAATATTTCTTTGAAAAAAAAAACGGTCATACCCATTTTATAAAACAAGTGACCTTTTTACATATCTAGTTACTGGTTAAGTTTAAGTTTACATATTTTTTACAACCGACCCATTATACATTTAAATTTTAGTTAACTACACTAACAATTTACGTTAAAATATTGATTATCTAAAATATCTTATATAAAAAAACATATTGTTATACAATATACGTTTGTTGTTTTCAAGTCGTAATCAATTTTTCTTTAGCCTAAATCTTAGTTCGATCATCAACATTTTAATTGTTTTGAAGCAGGAGCTAAATTTCCATTTTTTTGTGTAATGCTATTTCAGACATCTAATTGTCATGTTTTAAACATTCAAAATAATATTGAAAAAACTGTTTTACAACAAAAGTAAATTTTTAAACCATGGTTGCATGATTGTTTTCTTTAAAAAAAATAATTCTTAAGAGCTATGACGTATTATATATAAGCAAAACTTTCAATTTTCACATAACAGAGGCAGAAGCTTATAAAAAAATAGGCAGGGCTTATAAAAAAATGAATTCATATCATTAGGTTAATATCTTATTTGTAAACAATTATATTACACATTAAATCATAAAATATGTAAGTAATGGTATTAGAAAGGGGAAAATGTAATAATCATTTAATAAGTTCATTAAGGGTATAATAGTAATTCAATAGGAGTGATTTTAATAAAATGGGTAAATATGTAATATGTATGGTTTAAAAGGGGGAAATATGTAATTGATTTTATGGGTTGGGTATATATGTAATAAATGATCTTAGGAGGGGGATATATGTAAATGACCTCATTTAAAACAACCATAAATTCACAACCTAACCTATTAGCAATATGAAGGGAAGAATAAGAAAATGAGATTGTAAATCTTATTGATTGATCTATTTTCACCATACACAAATGCCATTATACATATAGGCACATACATTAATATTAAAGGAACTATAGAGATAGGAGTTAGATAAGTTATGTATGCGGAGAGTCACAATATAAATGATACATTCATAACACTCCTCCTTGACTATCCACATACCTTTAATACGCTTGGTGATGCTGCCTCGTTAAAAACATTGCTAGGAAAACCCAGTGGGACAAAACCTCAGCTAAGGGAAAAAGAGTGCAGCGCGTATTTTCTCCTCCTGATACTTTTGGATCAGGTATGTTGCCTCATTAAAAACCTTACTAAGAAAACCCAATGGGACAAAACTTAGTTAAGGGAAAAAGAGTGCAACTTGAATAAGTCTCCCCCTCATTTTAACATGTATCCTTTAAGTGACGTGTGTCCATCTTCCTTGAAAGTCGAACAAAGCTTTTGTAGCCAATGATTTGTCGCTTGATCCCTTAATGTGCACGACTGTGTTTTGTTACATTCCTGCATCTACAAGACTAACAAAACTTCTTTTGATGGGTTAGTAAAATATAATCAAATATCGTTTATACCTGAAATATTTCCTTGAACTCATTCCAATGTCTCTTTACTTGAAAAAGTTTATATCATGACAATAAGCTCAAGTAAAAGATATTATAACCATACATAGCTAGCAAAACATATTAATGCACTTATGCATTTAATGATGGTACTTCTAGAATGAGAATCTCTACTTTGGTAGGAGATGATAATAGTCATTTCTTATAACAAATTACTTAACAACCTTTAACATACTTTAAGGTTTAACTATGTCCATACTAAAATATCCAAACATCATCTTCTAGATGTACTTGAGGGATTAGTAAAATATAATTACATATATACTCGAACTGCAGTTCAAGTAATAATTAGACCGTGCCAAGGTCATTCAAAAATTCTCCCTCTAAAAGCTCGACAATTTCTCTCAATGATGCCTAGACATCATTACTGTAAATTGCGATTATAGTGAACTTTTAAAAGTAGAATGTTCATAGAACATGGCTAATTTAATCAAACTTATATCCCTCTTTATGCGAATATCTCGAGTTGTACAACACTCGTTTCGACTATTTAGTCCATGCGTATTTTGTCAACTTCATACAATACATTCTTGAGGTTTTGACATCATTAAAGCTTCTAGCATTATCAATCCATGAGGGAATTCTTTCCATTTTATCCAAATATGCATGTGCTTTCACTCTTTAGAAGTTTTGCTACATAAATTTTCGCATTTAACACATTGATATCTATATCATATGCAAAAATGCCATAAACACTAGCTTTTATCTCCAAAATCCATATTCTACCATGTTTGTACACCGTGTACATTGAGTTTCCATAATAACCAGGTACACATTTTCTAGGTATGTTTATTGGAGTATTGGTGCACTATTGTTACATCCATAAGGTGTTTCAATTAACCTCTTAAGCACTCAAATGCTTTAGGATACTCATGGGGAGTTCCAATTATATTCAATTCAATAACATATATAACATGTATATGTATTCAGATCTGAATTTATATAATACTCATAATATTCTCGAGAACTTATTTTATATGACTTAGTATCAAGTGATACAAAACTTTCATAAGACGCGTGTCAATTCTCTTTTATATATTACCAGACTAATAAGATATTGGAAAGTCAATGCATCCACCACTGAAGAATACGTTTTCTCATAATCAATCATAGGTATTTGTGAAAATTCTTGTGCCACCAATTTTGACTTATATCACTTAATTTTATTTTCACATTATTCGCGTAAAAGACACTTTTGTATCCAGCATATTTTACAACTTTAGTTGTATGGACTGTTGGTCCAGAAACTTTCCAGTTCATTAGAGAACTAAACTCTGCCTTATTTGCGTCTTTCTATTTTGGCCATCATTTCTTAATATTGATTCATAGGCAGATCTTAAATCTTGATCCTTATCATTTAATCATTTTAAGCCGCTACATTATATACAAAAGTATAACGACGTCGATTTTTATTTCGATTCCATACATATGTTAGACATGATACAACTTATCGAGATCTCTTTATTTTCAGGTACCTGAGGTTCTTCTTGAACCATCATGTCTATTGTCTCGTCTTTAGATCTTATTACTATAACCTCGACTTGACCATCTTAATTACTTGCTCCAATTTTCGAGGAATTTTGTTATTGGAATCGACTAGTCTACCACGCTTCAGGCGTGCAATAGACTCATTACAAAATATGTGGTTGTCCTCTTGGACACAAATATAACTGGAGCATAAGCAGTTGATTATGTGACTTACTTAGTCACTCTATTTAGGTCAGTGAACTTGTCTGGTAAATTTGTTCTTTAATATTGGTAAATAAATTATACTTTAAACTTCTAGTTTATAGTCCGAGGATCAAGATGACATGATAATTCATTTCACTTTTCACTTTCCAACTGCTTGTTATCTCCCCCTAATGTTGGGAACATTTATTCACTAAAGTGAAAACCAATGAGCCATAAAACGAATTTCTCACTAATGGCTTTAAGTATTTAATCATAGACGATTATTTATACCCAACATATTCTCAAACTTTTCAGAAGTCCCATCTTTGTGCGGTGTGGTGGATGAGTTTCAATATATGTCGCACAACCAAAATCGTTGATGAGACATATTTAGTTCCTGACCAAAAACCAACTGTATGGGGAGAACTATAACTTATTGGCTTGATGTGAATTGATGGTACTATATATAAAATTACATGTACCTAAATGAACTTTTGCTCATCTCATGATTACTAGCTTTGTAACCAATAGTAGACGTTTATTAATCCCAATAACACTTATTCCAATGATCGTTAATAACTTGGGAATCAAATTCACAATTATCAAATAAATATACTAATCCGGATTAATATGCTTGCTATCACATTAGCTAAGCCACAATCACACAAACTTCAGGTTGTGGATTTGATAACCATTTAGACGATGCATCGATTTAAAAAAACTAAATGGTATCATTTTGGGATATGCATATCCTTTAATCGCTTCCATAATATTTAGGTATACACACCCTCGTTTATTTTGCAAATATATAATTTCCCTTGAGAGCAAACATTACATGCTAATTATTATCTTGAAGAATCTTCTAGTTCTTCATTATGTTTCATATCATCATTGACTCGGTGTGGTCTAACCGGTCATGCCAACTAATTAAATAATTATGATCCATAAACTCCTGGTTTATGATCGTATGTGTATTACTTGCTCGTATGTAATACAAAACGTATGATACGAGATATATACTATAACTTCAAAGTTAAAACCATCTCATTATGCAATCACTCCTTAGTTTGCCACTTTTGGTGGTCCATCTCATTATTAAAATGACCATCATTACAATTCTTAGGTCATTCTCATCATTACAAGTTTCTCAATTAGGTCCATCATTACTTATACAATGATTAATATATAATCACATTCACTTTTGAGAATGGAGTAGAACTAAAACAAGCTTCATAGTTTTTCATTATTTACTCGGTCACATGAGTATAAAATCATTTCATTTTTTCATGACTCTTATAATGATATTGCTACTTTAGGAGCATATGTCTCAAGTGTGACAAATGAAAAGAGTTTAATCGATTTTTCCTCGTAAATAATGTTCTCTTTGCTTACCATCAATTGAGAACTAGATGAGTCGTATAAAATTTATCAATCTTATATCTTACGACCTTTATAACGATCATTGTATAGTCATCTCGTTATTAACATGGTTGATCTCATTACATGAGCATCATAACAATTTTCTCAATTACCATGATTACAATCTTTACACCAATTACCATGATTACAATTTTCTCATTACATGGTTGATCTCATTACATGAGCATCATAACAATTTTCTCAATTACCATGATTACAATCTTTACACCAATTATTATATCATCACATTCTATTCAAGGAATAAATTATATCCATACAACATTCATGGTGGCATTATTACAATTTTCTGAGTTATGTATATGATCATAACCTTGAATTGATCATTATATCATCACATTCACATCAAGGAATGGATTAGTACCACAGAACTTTCATGCTTGTTGTTTCAAACTTTATATATATTCTTTAACAATCAATGATATTTGACGATGGAAATTGTTTTGCTCAATGGATTATGATATATATTTTTCTCATCACATGATATAAATTGAGATGTAGTTATATAACCGAGACATTTATACTTATCGGTTTAAAATCTTACAAGCTTCGATAAGTTCATAATAAGCTTTGAGGAGCTGGACACTTCAGGTGTCTTTTTATATAAAACTTGACCACAATTCAATCGTGTTTATAACTTGTGATCATATACCACAACTATGGCCACTTTGATGTTCCCTTCCAAATATATAACATCAATTGAGAAGTAATTATACATCCGAGTAATATAAGATTCATCAATCTAACATGAGTATGACACTTCGGGTGTCATATCTAAACATATTCATATATTCTTTCATGAAAGTCATAACAAATCACAACTTTAGTTTAATTGTTCTACTTTATAGTAGCTATATAAATAAATAACAACATATAGAATACAAATTATACATCAAATCAAATTATATGATTTTTATAACATATCCTCGTATAAAACCAATTATGATAAAACTTTATAAAATAAGATATGTTATTGTCAGTTACAAGTAAATATTAAGTAATATTTGTATAGATATTCAATAGCATCCATAAAGCATATAGAATTGCAATAGACACCTATTTACAACAAAGTTAAAGTATGTAACTTTTAACATTATAGATATCATGTAAAACAAGTTATATTTACTGTAATGTTATTAAACAAAATTGAAATAGTGATAATTTTCCAATAAAACCCATTAAAGACCATTCTTTATATTCTCAACATTAAATACGTTAACCTTTAAAATATTAATATTCCATGATATAAGACAAAAGATATCATGAAATCAATTTAGAATCATAGCTAAACTTTTTATATAGTCATGTTGATGTAAATTAAATCTCATATCAATAGTCGACAAAAATTGTGACTTTTCATTACACAAGGAATCCCTGGTTTTTTTTTTTTATTACTTGTTAAAGAATTTAGAATCCTAAGGACATATAATCATCAAATAAATGCAAAAGTGGATATATTGACTTGTGAATCATTCATTCTTCTCAAGTTAATAATTTGACACCATCAAAACATGAAGAGACAACAAACTGAGAATCTCTAAATATCATGCCTGTATTTTGGAATATTCAAGCATACAAGAAAAACTAATAATTAATCCACCATAATGTACAAACAAATTAGTTTATGATATTGTTTGCATCACAAATAACCTATTTAATATTATATGAATATTATAATAAATTTTGCTTCACACTATAGAAATATCATATTTGAATTCACTTCTTTATCCTATAGATTTGTTCAGTTATTGTTCTATTTCAATTATCAATCCTAGCCGTTGGTTGCCAGACATCACCCCAAAACATATATATACGAATTGTGAATCAATACACGAGACGTGGAGTGGTAACATAAATTTCTCTCTATTTATTAAGATAAATCCAATTAATAACACTTTCAAATTTAGTCAAGTTGAATCGTAAATAATGTATTTCAAGTAACAAAATAATTTAGCTATCATGACATAATAATAACAAAAACCACGTATTGCATCATAATCTATTTTGATATGCATCAAAATGAATAATTCATTAAACAAAACCAAATTTGTAGACAAAGCTAAGAATATATTTCAGTTTTAAATTTTAATATTATAACATTGAATTCAATTTTAATACTTCAAACAACCATTATTGAAATAACTGAAAAACTATTTTATCACAAACTAATAAAATAAATTAGTGGTATAAAATAATAATTCATAGCCAGTAAACAAGACATAGATTCAATCATCATGCAAGTTAGATACTTTAACGATATAATAAAATTATTATTTTTTTTTCAAAATTACCTGTTAAACAATTCTCAATAATTTACCTTGTTTAAGGATTAAGGTGGCCATGGATTCCGGTAGATTCCAAAGACTCAAAAACCTCACGGAAAACATGCCTCGGTCCTCCGCCTCTTATCCCGATTAGTTCAAACGCATCGGTCTATCGCCCTTTGAGCCGTTCGTGCTGATAACGTGTTGTGAAACAACCTAACCTATTAGCAATATGAAGGGAAGAATAAGAAAATGAGATTGTAAATCTTATTGATTGATCTATTTTCACCGTACACAAATGCCATTATACATATAGGCACATACATTAATATTAAAGGAACTATAGAGATAGGAGTTAGATAAGTTATGTATGCGGAGAGTCACAATATAAATGATACAACCGGGTTTTTTAAAGTTAGCCGTTTGACCATGGTTATTTTGACCAAAATCCACTCCTCATTCGGCGCTTTGTGGTAGCACCACCAGTCAAAAAAGACCCAAAACACCCGAGGGTACAGTGTTCCCCCACGTTTTTAAGACGCTTTGAGAGAGGTTTGCGCCCCACCACATGTGGTCTCACAAAACTTCAAATCTATGGACGTGTGGTTTCTCAATCCTCTTCAAAAGACGTCACAGTTTTCAAATTTTTTTATTTTTTCTTTTTCATTGTGTTTTAAATGGTGTAAAACAGATGTTATATATATATATATATATATATATATATATATACATAGGGGAAGGTTCAAATGAAAACCACTTTTATTGTGAAAACTCGAAAACTAACTAAAAAAAGCCTAAAAAACACACAAAATTTTTTTTCAATTTTTTTATAAAAATCGCTAATTTTTATATATAAAAAAAACTTTTTTTCAAAAAAAAAAAAATTGTGTAGTGCACATGTGTAATAATACACATGTATAGTACACATACATATGTGCAGTATTACACATGTGCACTACACAATTTTTTTTTTGTTTTTGAAAAAAAAAATTTATATTAAAAAACCTGCGAAATTTGGATTGCAAAAAAAAATTAAAAAAAAAATTTTGTATGTTTTTTTAGCTTTTTTTAATTAGTTTTCGAGTTTTCACAATAACTAGTGGTTTTCATTTGAACCTTCTCCTATATACATATTATACTACATACACATACACATATAAATTTAGTTTTAACATCTAAAAGTCAAATTGCAGGTTTTGTTCCCTTTTATAGATCAGAAAGCAGTTTATAAACCAACAAAATTAACAAATCTTAACAGTTCTTCAAGTGTTTAGTTATATAATCTATATATTTATTTACTAAAATTTATTACAATTAACCCAATACTTAATAAATAGGGTATGCAGGACTTAAAAAGTGTTATTCGGACACGTATGTCACTCCAGCTTGCCAATCTTGTGTACCGACTCCAGGGTAACATTTTCAGATGCCTGCAACACATCTGGTTATAAAAAAAAATAAACAAAAATGATGTTTTAGATTTTTACCCTGGTCTCAAACTTAATGTAGTTGTTTAGTCCATTTAATTAAATTTTATTTTAGTTGACGCATATGTACAATGTAATCCTCTATTTGTGACAATTGTCATTGTGCTTATATGTCACAACTGAGCAGAACCCGCAACAATCCTGATTTCGCACTTCGTTTCTCTCACACTTGACGCTTGCCAATTTCGGGACGAAATTTCCTTCAAGTTGGGGATGATGTGACAACCCGAACTTCTAAGGTTAGTCTCGCAAATTTTGATTCCTCGTTATTCCTCCTTCACTTTCGCTACGACTAGTTATTTAACGTAAACGCGTCGGATTATGTTCGAGTGTGTTAATGGGCCATATATTAGTGGATAGTACATGTCATGTGTATATTTATCATACACATATTACATTGGGCCTGTGTATATCTATCATGCACATGCTACATTGGGCCGGCCATCACTATTATATGTTTAACAATTACACAATCACTATTATATGTTTATCGGCCCAGCAGCTCATTAGCATAGTTAGGTGATTTGGGTCAGCATGGTTTTGTAGTAGGCCAACTGTTTGTCTAAATAGAGTGACCGGCCACCCTAACCCATATAAATGCAGGCATAAACAAACCTTATCACCCCCCACTTCTTAGCTTGGCGGTCCACCCATTGGGCTTAGGCCCAGTTCGGGTGAGACTTAACCACGTCCCAAACCTGATCGATATAGGAGACCTGATTGATATGTAGAAGGAATGAAGTTATTTAAATACGAATCATAATAATCAAACCCTACAATCCCTTTGGTACGTGCGGCAGTGGACGGACCCCCTTTTCCCCCCTCGAAGTCATCATTCCAGTTTGTTGATTCCGGTTAGTAAAACCATGTTTATATTAATATTGCTTGATGGATTCTTGTTATGTGTGCCTGATTCTTGTCTATAGTAACCTCTATTTGATGATCGTGCAATCTGATGCAATGAGTTATGTATATATATACGGACGTATGATGATTTCCTGATGATATCGTACACTGATGTTAAGACTCGATGATTATATGATGAGCATGGTGGGCCGAATAGCATGATTAATGAATGATGGGGTTATATATATGGGGGTAATGATTGGGTTCGGGTGTTTGTATGAAATCGTTTATATTGTGTTTCGATTTAGGGTGTTAACTAGATAGTTATTAATCCTGATTGACTGCTAATGATTGTCGAAATTGATTTAGCATGTGATTCTAACTAATATTGGGTGTCATCAAATAATAGGTGTGCATGAATCGAAAAGCATTGGTGAGGCATGTTAATTAATATAATTAGGATAGGGAGTTGTTATAATGATTGAATATAATGTAAACAGTCTGGTTGTTTATTGTTCTAGGATTGCATGACTTAATTGCTTGCATGATCTATTTGGTTGTTTGATACTGTATGTATATCGGACTCATGAATTGAGACTTCTGGTTTGTTAATGGGCTGGCCACAAGGGTTGGGTAAGGGGCCCAAGACTCCGGTATAGATAATGGGGGATTCATAACGGTTGGGGCTGCCCACCTGTTGTTGGGCCATGGACTGGTAGTGGGTCACCCAAGACATGTCGCACACCGGGGGTTATGGCACGCAGGGATATTTGTTTGGGCTGTTTGGGTTAATTACGAGTGTGGCCCAGATATCTATTAGATAATTACATGAAGATGATTTGTTAAATGACGATCCACGAATGCTTGTCACGATTGGCTTGTACACTTGAATGTAAATCAAACAACTTGTGATATGGTGTGATATGAACTTGTATTGCTTTTAGACCCAACTGCTTGCTATGATTGCGTAATAATATATATGTGGTTTATTTGTAATATGTGTAATAAATGCCAAGAACATATGTTTTACGTGTTCATGAAACTGACTTACTCTGGTAACCACGGTAGGATTGGGTTGACCACTTTTGTTAAACAAGTAGCTAGATCTACCGAGCACTCTAAGGTGAGTTCATTGCATTTTCTCAAGCATGCGTCCCGGTGGTTTGGGACAACTGGTAAATACTTGGAAGGGAAACATTGGGTAAATAACTTAATCGGTTTTGGTTATTGCCTGGAGGGCAATGGGGGTGATTAGTTGATAGCGCTATTAGGTGGGAAACCTCACACCGGGCCGTAAGGACGGGCGTGAACTAATTATCTGGGTATGGCTATGGTTGTTAGAGGCACACTCCTCGGATACATATGGGCACTCTCCCTAGGGTATCTAACGAAGGCAACATAGCAAACGGTCGTTAAGGGGTACCCACTCCCCGGATACATATGGGCACATTCCCTAGGGTATCTAGCATGAGCAACATTGTATCGCAGCGTTAAATCGTATTAACATACATATGGTAACATAACTTGTTAACAAAACCTTGAACTCACCAGCGTAGTCTGACACACTTGTTGCATGCTTGTAGGTAATTATTGAAGGAACTTGGGAGCTTGCCGTCTGATGCTGCTGGAGTGGTTGTGGTCATGATAAACAATTACATTGATTTGGTTTCGATACATTTACACACTTATACATTTATGCTTCCGCTCAATACTTTGGTTTTGGTTTAACTTTTCAAACGATACATTTCTTTCAATTGGGTATTTCAATACATTATAACTTGTGTTTGATATGATTGGTGGCTCTTTGTTGGATCGTTGCACCTCCAATAGGGACATGCCCTAGGTGGTTATTTGGGGGTGTGACATTATAGTCATGTGATGTTGTTTTAATACTCGTTAACCAACTCGTTTCGCCTCTATTTCTCAGTTATTTAAAGAAGCAACATATACATCAGAAGTAAATTTCTAAAGATAATGGTGAACTGTCAATGGTAAAATAAACTTACCTCAAGACTACCATTTGCTAAACTGGTAGTGTATCTCAGAGTCCAGAAATCCCGTGCTAGAGCTATTTCAATTAATATATGGAGAAAAGGAAGAGCCGCATTGATTAAACATGGTCATAAAGGCTCGTACTATTTCATTAAAGTTAATTGTAATATTAAGTATTAGTTATCTAATAACCAATCAATCCTTTAAGGTGAATTGTTATGAAAAGTCTATAAACCCTAACTTAAACATTAATATATGGAGAAAAGGAAGAGGCTCATTGATTAAACATGGTCATAAAGGCTGGTACTATTTCATTAAAGTTAATTGTAATGCATTTAAAGCAACCATAAATTTTGATTTTAAATATAAGATATAGCTAAACTTAGAAATTGTTTACTGAAAGTTGAAGTTGAAATAAATCATATTCATATAATTATTTTTTATATGCAAATTCAAACAGACCTATCAAAATATGTAGGAAAACTCCATGCAAGTCTAACTCCGTCACGCTTAAATTCATGTAACCTGAATGCGGTTCATTACTTATTTAACCCATTTATTTAAATAGGCAAGCGAGTAGTAATCGGGTTGGTGGGTTGTAAAACTGTGTTAATTTTACCAGCATGGTGGAAGTCAATATTCTACCAGTATCATTACATCCAACTTTTTAAAAGTAAACAAATGGTTTGATAATATGAAAACTATTTCAAATGAATATTAGTAATGTATAAATTTAAACGAAATTCAAATGAAAATAAAGAATGGTTACAAACGAACGCAAATAAGAGAGAGGACAGACATAAACGAAAGTCAATCATCGAACATAAATGAACGAAAATAAACGAACATAACATTGAACCTCCAATTCGTTTACGGGTTGCACCTACTTCTGTTTAAAGCAAGATGTATAGATTATGCAACGTACCTTAACCACGCGTGTGTGTGTATGTGAATATATGTTTTTAACTTGATCCGCATAAATAGTTTTGAGCCAATAGAAAGCGAACCACAAACCAGACCGAAATGAACCTATACAAACTGAATAATTTTACCGAAACAAATAAGCTGAGACAAATAATGTTGCTGAAATGAAAACCGAACCTGAACCAAAAACAAATAAAGCGAATCTAACCGGAAAGGAAACTAAATTTACACAAAACTAAAAAAAACTGAAAACGGAACAAAAAACGTAAAAGACCTTACCGAAACGAACTCAAAAAACTTAGATCGAAACAAAACAATTCCTGGGAAAAATCAAAACCAAAACAATGCAACTAATGAGATGTCGTACGGAGGCGAAACTAATGAGATGTCGTACGGAGGCGAAACCGACACTCTGGCGGAGGATTTAAAGCTTTTCCGGCGAACCTCCGATGACTCGCCTTCTCTTTCTTCTGGTTAGGTTTACGGCCGCGACAGTTAACCTGTTCACTACTGGTAAAGTTTTCTTCAATAGCTTCAATTACTTGATGAATTAGCTCTCGGTTAACAGACGTGTCCCACCGGAACCAGTAGTTCGTGTAATAATCGAAGCAATCGCAGTCGAATACCGGAGATTTGTGTGCGGCCGGAGCTTTCTTCTTATTGTAATTATCAGATGATCTAGGGTTTGTGGAATTATTTTTGTGGAATTATTTTTGTGGAATTATTTTTGACACAAATGATTAAAGTAATATAACTTGTGATTATTAAACTGGAATTGTTTTTGACCCAAATGATTAAAGTAATGTAACTTGTGATTGTTAAATAAATTAAATGAAATTAATAGGATTCTTATAGGCTGGTGCATTTAAAATGAATTTTTACATATATCCCCTTATTAAAGCCCTTATTACATATTTGTCCAATCTTTAAAATCAATTACATATTTCCCCCTTTCTTTATGAAATTACCCTTTTACCCTTTTTCTTAATTTCTTATCTCTTAACTTCAAAATCAATCTAGTCAATACTCTATATGTTGTGATAAAATCTTTAAAATATTTCTTTGAAAAAAAAACGGTCATACCCATTTTATAAAACAAGTGACCTTTTTACATATCTAGTTACTGGTTAAGTTTAAGTTTACATATTTTTTACAACCGACCCATTATACATTTAAATTTTAGTTAACTACACTAACAATTTACGTTAAAATATTGATTATCTAAAATATCTTATATAAAAAAACATATTGTTATACAATATACGTTTGTTTTTTTCAAGTCGTAATCAATTTTTCTTTAGCCTAAATTTTAGTTCGATCATCAACATTTTAATTGTTTTGAAGCAGGAGCTAAATTTCCATTTTTTTGTGTAATGCTATTTCAGACATCTAACTGTCATGTTTTAAACATTCAAAATAATATTGAAAAAACTGTTTTACAGCAAAAGTAAATTTTTAAACCATGGTTGCATGATTGTTTTCTTTAAAAAAATAATGCTTAAGAGCTATGACGTATTATATATAAGCAAAACTTTCAATTTTCACATAACAGAGGCAGAAGCTTATAAAAAAATAGGCAGGGCTTATAAAAAAATGAATTCATATCATTAGGTTAATATCTTATTTGTAAACAATTATATTACACATTAAATCATAAAATATGTAAGTAATGGTATTAGAAAGGGGAAAATGTAATAATCATTTAATAAGTTCATTAAGGGTAAAATAGTAATTCAATAGGAGTGATTTTAATAAACTGGGTAAATATGTAATATGTATGGTTTAAAAGGGGGAAATATGTAATTGATTTTATGGGTTGGGTATATATGTAATAAATGATCTTAGGAGGGGGATATATGTAAATGACCTCATTTAAAACAACCATAAATTTTGGTTTTAAAATAGAACATATAACTAAACTTTAGAATATATATAGATATAGATAACACATTGGCCTTTAAAGAAAATTAATTAATGTTAAAATAGGTTTGATGAATAAAATAAAGAGTTAAATGCCATTTTAGTCCCTGTGGTTTGGGTCATTTTGCCAGTTTAGTCCAAAGGTTTCATTTTTAACCTGTGGGTCCAAAAAGGCTTCACAATTGTCATTTTAGTCCACTGGGTTAACTTCATCCATTTTTTCTGTTAACGAGAAGGCCAATTCGGTCATTTTATATGGCTGAATTACCCTTTTAGTTAACAGAATTACATACAAAATGACCAAATTGGCCTTCTCGTTAATAGAAAAAATGGATGAAGTTAACCAAGTGGACTAAAATGGCAACTGTGAAACCTTTTTGGACCCACAGGTTAAAAATGAAACCTTTGGACTAAACTGGCAAAATGACCCAAACCACAAGGACTAAAATGGCATTTAACTCTAAAATAAACCATAAACACAGTAAACCTAATGAACTAGTTAACTTATGTCACTAGGGTTTTGGAAAGGATTAGGGAAGGGGAATATTATTAAGTTGGGTGAATAGTCGTTGTCTTTCGATTGGGAATATTTTATTCATTGTCTAGTCTTTTGATTGGGGTTTAGGGAAGAAGACTAAGTTCGAAATGGGTATTTATTAGTGTCGATCTGCAGTGTTGTTTGAGAAATGGACAGACACCTTGACCCAGATTCAAGTTGTGCTGGTCAGAGACACATGATATTTACAATTAAGCCAGTCATGGGGTGACAAAGAATTTGAAACTGCTCTCGCAAGAATTGTATGGGAGTCGTCCTCTAAATCAACTTCAAACTTGTTGTCTGGAACAACAAGTGGCACGAAGGAGACTAAGCAACAATTATCATTGTCTAGTCTTTTGATTGGGGTTTAGGGAAGAAGACTAAGTTCGAAATGGGTATTTATTAGTGTCGATCTGCAGTGTTGTTTGAGAAATGGACAGACACCTTGACCCAGATTCAAGCTGTGCTGGTCAGAGACACATGATATTTACAATTAAGCCAACCATGGGGCGACAAAGAATTTGAAACTCTAAATCAACTTCAAACTTGTTGTCTGGAACAACAAGTGGCACAAAGGAGACTAAGCAACAATTATCATTGTCTAGTCTTTTGATTGGGGTTTAGGGAAGAAGACTAAGTTCGAAATGGGTATTTATTAGTGTCGATTTGCAGTGTTGTTTGAGAAATGGACAGACACCTTGACCCAGATTCAAGCTGTGCTGGTCAGAGACACATGATATTTACAATTAAGCCAGCCATGGGGCGACAAAGAATTTGAAACTCTAAATCAACTTCAAAATTGTTGTGTGGAACAACAAGTGGCACGAAGGAGACTAAGCAACAATTATCATTGTCTAGTCTTTTGATTGGGGTTTAGGGAAGAAGACTAAGTTCGAAATGGGTATTTATTAGTGTCGATCTGCAGTGTTGTTTGAGAAATGGACAGACACCTTGACCCAGATTCAAGCTGTGCTGGTCAAAGACACATGATATTTACAATTAAGCCAGCCATGGGGCAACAAGTGGCACTTTTGAAACACATCACCTCCCTGACCCCCTTCCCACACCCCACAAACCTTAATATTAATCCTTTCAAGTTTTCATTAACTATGGGTGCCACTTTTGAAACACATCATCATTTTAAGTTATAACCACTTTTATTTCGTCTAGTTAGCATATTTCAAGCATACATTTTCTAATATAAAAAACTAGAACAAATTGTTAAACATGGTATGGTCAAGTATCAACGTAAGACAATATTGGTAGTGAAGTTGATCATTTTGGTCACATAACGAAAAACATATAGAATCCCATTTGGGGTAATAAATATTAACTACAAATTAAAAAGTAAAACAATGGTTATTTGTTTATAAATATAACACATTGGCCTTTAAAAAAAGTTAATGTTAAAATAGGTTTTGATGAAAATGTGAGGGAAACGATGATATAAGACGGGTTATAAGTTTATATACGGGAAGAATTTTTGACCCATATTACACAACCGGTAGTCCAAACTGGATGCACCAAAGGGATTTTTTTTTTTTGTGTTTTTAGGCGGGAAAACAGAAAATAGAAGCCCTAAATGGATGTTATGTGTCCCTTAGGTATGAACTTTATTAGGTAGAATAGATACATTTGAGAGTTCAAAATCCTAAAAAAAGAATTGTTGGATTTAGGGTAATAAATATTAACTACAAATTAAAAAGTTAAACAAAGGTTATTTGTTTATAAATATAACACATTGGCCTTTAAAAAAAAAGTTAATGTTAAAATAGGTTTGATGAATAAAATAAACCATAAACACAGTAAACCTAATAAACTAGTTAACTTATGTCAGTTAAGTTTTCGAAAGAATTAGGGAAGGGGAACATCATCAAGTTGGGTGAATAGTCGTTGTATTTTGATTGGGAATATTATCAAGTTGGGTGAATAGTCGTTGTATTTTGATTGATAGTCGTTGTATTTTGATTGGGAATATTATATATACTAAGCAACAATCATCATTGTCTAGTCGAGTAAATTGTCATTTTAGTCCTTGAGGTTTGACCAAAACTACTAGTTTAGTCCAAATAGTTTTTTTCTTGTTATTTTAGTTCAAATAGTTTTGTTTTATGTCATTTTAGTCCCTAACTTTTGTATTTTTTTGTCATTTTCATCCAACCCACTAACTTTATTCAAAAAAATTTAGTTAACTTAGGTGAATTTTGGTCAAACCACATTTTCCTTTCTTTTTATGCAGGTGCGATGGTATGGGGACAGTGTTGTGCCGGTTTACAGTGAAGATGATAGCGGTGGTTATTGGTTTTACAATGATGGCGGTGGTGTTGGTTGATGACGTGGGTGGCGGAAAAGTGGCCGGTGGTGGTGGTGGTGGAAATGGTGGGTGGTGATGGTGGTGGGGTGGGTGGGGGTGTGGTGATGGTGCAGGCAGGTGGTGACGATGATAGAAGGTTGTGATGAGGTGGGTGGTGGGAGGTGGTGGTGATCGATGAAAATGGTAAAAAAAAAATAACAAAAGTCAGGGACTAAAATGGTAGAAAATAAAACTATTTGAACTAAAATTGCAAGAAAAAAACTATTTTGACTAAAATAGCAATTTTGGTCAAACCTCAGGGACTAAAATGAAAATTTACTCTTGTCTAGTCTTTTGATTGGGGTTTAGGAAGTTGGAAATGGGTAGTGTTGATCTGCAGTGTTGTTTGAGAAATGGTGATGAAACACAGAATAACACTAAGGTTAATCTGAGGGGTTGTTCCTTCTGTGGGTTCAGTCTCCTTTCTTACTCGTAGAAATGACCTGGATCCTGCAAAACAGCAACACCGTTAGTCTCGTTAAGAGGGGAACATGGGGGTTTCCCTCTTAACCAGGCTCCGGCGTGAGAATAAGTATTGTTCTGAAGGAGAATAAACAGTGTGTGTTGAGTGTGTGAATATTGAGGGTAAGATGATTCTACCTGGATGACGAAGGGTCCTATTTATAGCCGGAGGGTGAAGGAGGGAGGAGCAGCTGTGCCAGCTGTGGTTGCGCGCCAGCTGTCCGACCAAGGGGAATATCCTCTTGGTTTCCTCTGTCGTGGTCAGTGTAGTGGTACACGTGGCCCGCCTACATTTGTTCCTTTTGGAGACGTCGTACTAACGTTGTCGGGCTGCTCCTTGATTTGTTGCAGGCTTACATGGCGCTCAATGTCTGGTGACACGTGTTGTCCTTCTTGTCGGTCGGAGCATCTTTGGTGCCACCTTAACGTCTTCCAGAAACTTCTAGAAGCTTCTGGATTACGTTGCTGATGTAGGCGCCATGTAGGATGAAAAAGTGGTGTGGTCCTTGCCATGTGGGCAAGGAATTGGGACCATACCTCTTCAAGTCCCCCCAGTCCAGTGTGCCTTCTAGTTGAGTTGATCGTCTAGGAGGGATTCTGGACTTATAAGGGTAGTGGTTTTTATGGCGTGTGTTTGCTGTTTGAGTTTTTATTACAATGGTTGTGCGGCGTGCGGCTTGTTGGTAGTGTGCGAGGTTGAACCAATAGGATGCGTGGCGTATGGTGTACATGTGATTTGAAAGGTTGTGTCAAATAGGCGCATGGCGCATGGGCTTTGGCAACTTGTAAAAGTTGAGCCAAATGGACGCATGGCGCATGGGTTTTGGCAACTTGTAAGAGTTGAGCCAAATGGACGCATGGCACATGGGTTTTGGCAACTTGTAAAAAGTTGAGCCAAATGGACGCATGGCGCATGGGTTTTGGCAACTTGTAAGAGTTGAGCCAAATGGACGCATGGCGCATAGGTTTTGGCAACTTGTAAAAAGTTGAGCCAAATGGACGCATGGCGCATGGCACTTGTTGTTTTCTTCTGAAGGAAGTTTTGTTGTCTTGGGAGGAAACAACTGATGTGACTGTCTGGTGTCCCCTGTCTTATCGGAGGTGAACAGGCGCCTTTTCAGTTATGTCAGTTATTTTCTGTGAAGGTGTCAGGCGTCTGTTTCCCACGCTCCCGAAAAAAGAGGTGACGTCTTCTCTCTCTTCCGACGTGTTTCTCCCCCATTGGTTGCCTTTCTGGATTCTGACGACCCACTACCCATCGCATTAAATGTGATGGGTATAAATATAAGGCGGTTTCTCCCTCTTCCTCACTTTTCAAAATTTGAAGTTTGGTTCTCTCCCACTCCTTCATCTTTTCTCCTTCTTTTCTTTGAGTATTTTCGTCTAACTTCTGATTTTCTTCATTGTGTCTGGGGCGAATCCTTCCCAGAAGAAGAATAGAAATAAAGGGAAAACTCCCCCGGGTCCCGACCAGGCGGTTATATGTTGGAAAGAAGAGGAGTTCCACAATCTGGTGAGGGAGATGGGTTTCTTACCTGAATGGGGAGCTCAGTATCCGACTGCTGGTTCTACTGCTATGGATGCACCCCCGGGCTACTTGACTTTGTATGCTGCATTTTTCCGGGAGGGCAACTTTCGGCTTCCAATCACTAGGTTTACTGCCTAAGTTTTGAGGAACTACGAGCTCCATCTTTCTCAGATTAATGCTATTGGGTAGTGTTGATCTGCAGTGTTGTTTGAGAAATGGTGATGAAACACAGAATAACACTAAGGTTAATCTGAGGGGTAGTTCCTTCTGTGGGTTCAGTATCCTTTCTTACTCGTAGAAATGACCTGGATCCTGCAAAACAGCAACACCGTTAGTCTCGTTAAGAGGGGAACATGGGGGTTTCCCTCTTAACCAGGCTCCGGCGTGAGAATAAGTATTGTTCTCAGGGAGAATAAACAGTGTGTATTGAGTGTGTGAATATTGAGGGTAAGATGATTTAACCTGGATGACGAAGGGTCCTATTTATAGCCGGAGGGTAAAGGAGGGAGGAGCAGCTGTGCCAGCTGTGGTTGCGCGCCAGCTGTCCGACCAAGGGGAATATCCTCTTGGTTTCCTCTGCCGTGGTCAGTGTAGTGGTACACGTGGCGCGCTTACATTTGTTCCTTTTGGAGACGTCGTACTGACGTTGTTGGGCTGCTCCTTGATTTGTTGCAGGCTTACATGGCGCTCAATGTCTGGTGACACGTGTTGTCCTTCTTGTCGGTCGGAGCATCTTTAGTGCCACCTTAACGTCTTCCAGAAATTTATAGAAGCTTCTGGATTACGTTGCTGATGTAGGTGCCATGTAGGATGAAAAAGTGGTGTGGTCCTTGCCATGTGGGCAAGGAATTGGGACCATACCTCTTCAAATGGACAGACACCTTGACCCAGATTCAAGATGTGCTGGTCAAAGAGAGACACATGATATTTACAATTAAGCCAGCCAGCCATGGGCGACAAAGAATTTGAAACTCTAAGGTTGCATCGATGATTCATTTAGTTTTGCCAATGCCCTAATTTCAGTAGAGACATTGCTGCTTCGGACCAGCAAACACATGATTATTTACTTGATTGATTCATATCTTTTGCAGACCCAATAGTTACTTGTTTGAGCTGTAGGTTAGTCCTCATGAAAAGTCCAAGGACAAAGAGCGGCATTATTCCTTCATTTGATTATAGGGAGAATTGGAGGTTGTGAAAGAGATTAACGGTAGTAGAATGCCATTGGACTTAGGTTTGTGCTTTCAACCTTTTTATTTTATTAATAATAATAATTCTTATTTGCAAATAATGTTGGCTGGCTGGCTGGCAATCAAGAACTTAGTTAGGGGTATCAATCATCCTGTTGTGTTTATTTCTTCTTGCAACAGTCATTTGTTTGGTTTGGTTGCTGTTTTTAGGGAGATGGCTCTCTCTCTCTCTCTCTCTCTCTCTGTTATGCGAAAATGCAGCTTATGAATCATTCTACTTAGAAAAAGCCTCTTTTATGTGATATTGGTTACCCTACTTACTTGTTTGTCACCAGTCTGCTTATATGACATACATTTTGCTAAAGGTTAACTCCTGACCCACAACCTTTATTATAAGGTGTCGTGCATTCCGATTTGAATATTTATTTGTTGACATAGGAGCCCCACATACTACTTAGAAAACACTACCCCTGTATTTTGGTGTCTTTACTTCTTTGAACTGGTTACTACACTCTTAGATATACATCTAATGTTGATTTGAACCATCTTGGTCTATTATATACATGAGTGTACCTTTCAAAAAAATATTAGAATCCAAGTTGTTTCACCTTATTATGCATTTATCCCTGCATCTTTGTTAACTACAACAACAACAACCATACCCACAGTATAATCCCACCTATAGCGAAGCTATTGATAGGGTCTGGGGAGGGTGGGATGTAGGCAAGCCTTACCTCTAT
Source organism: Helianthus annuus (assembly GCF_002127325.2). NCBI lineage: Eukaryota > Viridiplantae > Streptophyta > Magnoliopsida > Asterales > Asteraceae > Helianthus > Helianthus annuus. The sequence continues at coordinate 95,117,506 of NC_035433.2, forward strand.
CCCAAGGGATAGAGAGACTGCGTCCACTGCATCTTTGGTAACTATGTAGCAATATTTAAAAAAAAAGGAGAATTATGTGCAGTATCCTGCTTATGGTCATAAACTAATAGTTTGACTTTTAAGGTCAATGTGCAGAATCTATCAGTATGCAGAGTTTTAGGTAAGTAGTAGTGTTCTAAAAAGATAGGGCAAGTATAACTCACGTTTTATAGTCCTCGTGTCTTGGAAACTAGAGGGGTGTTAGAAAAGTGAAGTTCCCAGAGCACTCAATAACTTAAATAACATCCCATTACAATAACCATTATTCTCGTAATCATCTAGCCTAACGATTCAATGAAATCTCAAACGGGTTGAGCATGAAGTCACCAACTTCTTGTTACTCATACACTATTACAAATAGTTACTTTCTCATTTATGTATTAGGCATTCACTCAGTTCAAAGCAAATGATATAAAACATTTTACAACCAAAAATTGATGAACAGCAAGCCAATTTCTCCATCTCCAAGATATCATATATAGGCTCCAAACTATTTGCATCTTAATCTTTTATGTTATAATATGATTCAGATATCAAACAATAGCCCAAGCTCCCGCAATGCTGACATCATCATCATTAGTTTCTTCTGAACATTTTAACTGCATCTTTTAACTGTATATTTTTACCGCATTGATCTTGACTCTTGCTGCTGGTGTCTTTCTAATGCCCTTTTGTCAACCATATTTACTTACTTTCACTCTTTGTTTTTTATCAACAGTTTATCTCACCTGTATTTGTTCAAATGGGGTACTACAGTCGAGAAGAAATCTTATAACTTGTGCTGAAAAGGCATTCAATTTTAATCTAGCACTAAATGCATTTCCAACGTCACAAGCGGTTCAAAATCAAATAAATCGCCAGCCTCAAAAGTTGGTTTTCTATAAAAGCTCCATCTTAAAATGTAATCAATTTAAGTAGCTTGTAGTTTGGTGGTCCAGGTTATGACACCTAACCATTACATCTTGAAAGTGAACAAAGACTGCTCCATCAGAGATAAACTTTCAACTTCACTGAAAACACTTTCCATGGCGTATCGCATGCGCAACAACAAAGGCATTAAACGAGATGATCACATTGTTTTCAATTATAAGGTTAGGATGTTATTATTGCAATCAATGAACACCACAAAGAAAAACCAAGTACGAGAAGATCATATCAGCAAACATGTCGACGTTCTATAAAGGCATAATGATAACCAGAAGAGTGAGCTCATTCTTCGTCAGCATCTCCACCTCCAAATGGGCTTGCGAGTGAGAAGTCAATGTGCTTCACCAGCGGTGCCTTCCAACCCTACAAACGACAACTTAATCGAAGTTAAAGCAACCCACCCAAAGTGGTGTACAAATATTGTTGAGTTTGTAAACTTCAGTTCAGTACCAGTCTTGAACACAAGGGTCTGACGCCGGCATTCAAGACCCTGATTTGAATTGCACCCATGAGTGTCGGGTTTGATAGGTGGGCGTTGACTCTGAAGGTCAAACAGCTTCAGCTCCTGGTCACCCAACTTGCTTCTTTTGAAACAAATGTTTGTAAGCTCAGTCCCAAATGCCCTTTTTTGGACTCTATATGAGCTACACCAATGGCTGATCTTGTTTGACTATTTGGGTGACTTGCCATTCCCAACCACCTAAAGGCAGGCTTTCGGGTTTCTGGGTGATGGATCTACTCATCATGCAAATAGACTTAGTGTTAGAAAAATCTAGATATCTAAAATACATCATACAAATACAAAGTCAACATAAGTCAACAAGCAAGTATCCGGGACGTAGTTAACCTTCTCGATGAAGTTCATGGAAGACAAGACATTAGCAATATCATATAGGTGTCTAACTTTAGCTGCAACGATAATTCCAAACACCCGTCAGCTATAGTGTAATAAGTAGTATTTTCGATAAAAAAAATTTAAAACAATTGTTGAGAAGTTTTACTTCGGGTCAATGACGGATTTTAAGCATCTCCAAGCAATATTTTTGCAGCGTCATCAAGCGAAAGCATATCCGACTAAAAGAAATTCCGCATATATAAATGTTAAAAAAAATACTTTGTAGTATAAAGTTATAGAATTAAAAAGTAACTGAAAATTTCACTCACATTAGTGCATAGGAAAAGCTTGATGAAATTCTTGGTAAGAAGCCCCAAAGATTTTTCCTTCCAATTTTCCGTTACACTTCCCGATTTAAACGACCCTGAAGTTTTATGCATTGAATCTAGATCTGATTTTTCCTGTAAAGAAACACTATGGCTAGAAACTCTTTCATCGTCTTCATCATCAGAAACCTAAAACAAAAACAAAAAGAAACCCTAACTTTAGTTTTTTTAATTTTTCAATCAAGTCCACAATGGAATTACCATGAACTAAAATTGTAAATTCATGTAAAATTACCTTTCCAGATTTAACATCAACATGTTCATCATCATTCCTAAAACCTTCTTCCTGTAACACCATTAAACAAAATTATAAACAAATGGATCTAAATTCTAAACATACTATTTGTATAAATTATGCAAATGAAAGTATGAAACAGTAGTAGTCACCTTTAGCTGCTCTAAAGCCTTAGGTATTGCCCCCAATCCTAACCAATGATACGTGTTTTTCGCCTTTTTCACAAGAACCTAATTAAAAAAAATAAACATCATAAAATCAGATCTGATAATTTCTTAAATTCATCAAACAAAACTAAAAGTTAATAAACCAAGAAACAAAATCTTACGCCAACGCTTTCCAAAACATTAACAATATCATAAATCCGCCGTCTCTCAACACCTAACATCCAAAAAACATAACACCAACCAAAACATCTTCAAAACCACAATCCAACACTTTGCACAATTCTTAAAAAAAATACAAAACATCAAAACAATTACCTAGTCTCGCTGCCGCGTCATCCAATCCAACAGTTTCAATTCCGTCCTGATTATACAAACCCAAAAAACTGCACAACCAAACATAAGTAATAGAACAATTAGAACCAATATCTAGTTACACTGCCATATTCATTCAACATAATTGTTTAAACTTAATATATTACAAACAGATAAACATCACAAGCATACATAATAAAGCGATCAAAACAAATATCACAAACATAAGTAACATTACAATATTCATACAATAGAATTGTTTTAACTTATTGGTCCTGGGTTCGATTCCCACATAGGGATTTTTCCCAAATTTATAGGGTTTCCTCCTGAATTGGTGTACACGCAGCCAATGATGTATGAATCCTTGAAGAGAAGGTTTTGGGTTTGTTCTAGTAGTGCAGCAAAAGAAAGTCGCGTGAAATAAGAAAGGAAAGGTATAAGTTTTTCTTATTGTGTTTGTTTTCTGGTGCGTAATCTTCTGAATGATTAAATTTTCAATTTTCGTCTGTTAAGTAGAGATCCCGGTCATTCTCTCGAATTTTTTTGATTTAGATGACTATGTTTTTAACGATGTATATGGGGCAATTGAAGGCGAGTGTGAGTCAACCGAACAGGGCACATCCACCATGTTTTCGTACAGTTGTACATGGACAGTCTACCTATTTTGATCCTAAACCTGTTCCGGGTGCAGTCTAATTTTACACATATTGGCAGTGGTAACTATAATTCAAATACTCTAGGAATGATACCAAGATGCTACTGTAAAAAGAGGTTTAAAGGAGAACCAAAAGAAAGCATTGCCCACGCTTACCTTTCGACCATCGAACAATTTTAGCCTCAAGAAGATCTCCTTTGATTGGGAAATAGCTTAACCATGCATGAATAACCTGCCAAACAACATAACATGTAATTCAACCCCAGAAAGAAACTGTATATTAAGAAGTAGAATTGGCTAAACGGGTCGGATCAATTGGGTTGGCACACAAATTTTTTATCAAGTTTCTAAACTAATGGACATGTTTAACTGTAATCACATCACTGTAGCCTGACAGGGACAATTGCGAGGAAAAAAAAAGAGACAACAAAAACGAAAAAGGCTTTCTGTCTTCATCATAGCAAAACCTCGGAGCCAATTAAAACCCCAGCAATAAGCGAAAACAAATTACGAAAGAAAAAATTAAACAACATCCAGTAAGCAGCACATTCATCTTATTTTATGTTTCTTCTCAAACTTTATCCGAGGCATTAAAGATGTGTTCTCACTATCAATTCTTGTCACAAATACTTGTGTTTGAACAAGAAAAACAAGGTCACTAAAGTTGTAATTACCTCGAGTGCATGTATTTGGGTTTTCTCCTTTGCAAAACAACAGCATTTTGGCAAGCAGCTGCAGGTTTTGCCTCATATGCTGGTTCCCACATAAACATGTCCATCCAGCCCTTTCATGTTGATCTTAACAAACACAAAAGAAAACAATATTCTGTATTTCTAGTATGTAAATTGGACATTGACATAATGAGCATGATGTTTTGATGAGTACTACTAGTAAAGTAATAATCTCGGCCGGCGTCTACAAGGCATACCACAAAAAGACGAGGCTCTATAGTTTGATGAGTAGATCAAGTATATCAAAACACAAAAACACTTCAAGATTGAAACTGCTTGCCCTCAAAGGTCTGCCCAAAGTTCCAATCTTTTGGAGCAACATTGTAAGATGTAACAGTTAATCCATCACTACTAGTCACCTCAAAAGAAAGCGGTTGGTTTTTTAGATCAGCGTTTATATGCCAGTTCTGCCCCCAGTTTCTGTTCATTGGCAGCCACCCGGTTCTCGAACCCTTGATCTTCACAGCTGATATGTCTCCTGCACCAGCCACATTGTGGATCAACACTGATAAGAATACCCCAGCCCCATCAATACTGAACCATATTCCACCTTTTTTTCTGCAGTTAATCCTGTCAACAAAATGCCATATCTCAGGCATTGAAATCAATATTCGTCTAAATTCTTGATGACCGAGACGCATTCATTTCAGAACCATAGTTATTAAAGCAAGTGCCCAGGGGGCGCCTAGGCGCAAATAAAGCCCCGAGACCAACAAAACGCCCTGAGTGCGCCTCGCGCCTCGTTGGGCTAAGGGACCACGGGTTTGTGGCAGGACAGGCGATAACCAAGGCAGAGGCGGGCAAAGTAGCTAAACATGAAAAAGCTTGCATTGAGAATCAGCACGTGTTCGTCCCGTTTGCTTTCGATACCTTTGGCGCTCTCGCCCCTGACGCGGTGCGGTTCCTAAAGCGGGTTCAACAGGTGGTAAGCAGTAACACCGCACATGTTAAGGGCAGAATTTTGTGTTTAGCAGGGTAGGGTTTGCTATTCATAAGGGGTTAGTGGCGCAACTTATTGCTCGCCTACCTGCCATTAGTTTGTAATCGTATTGAACTTGTTCCTAGTGTTTATTGCTATAAAAAAAAATATTTACCAAAAAAAAAATCAATGAACAATGAAAACAAAGAGTTTGCTGGATTAAAAAAAAAATTGTGAAATGAGTGTGTGAATACCAAATTAATATATGATTTGTTTATTTGGAAAACTCAAAATCCCCTGTTGTATTTTCCCAATTTTTAAGTTGTGGTCGAATGTGTTGGTTAATATTCGGATGTTAATTTTTTTTAATTTTTTTATACTTTTTGTGAACATATCTTGCACTAGGAGTTTAGTTACCTTGTGATATTATTTAATGTTTATCTTTTAATTTGCAGATCTATAGTGATGACCGTAGCCAGAAATTCAATATGAGAAAGAGTAACTGTTTGTTCGTCTGGAGACACCTTAATTCTTAATAAAAGTAAAAAAAATATATATATAATGTTTTATACTCAATGCATTTTAACTATATTTTCACTTTGTCAGTAAATAATTATCCTTATATTAAAAAACCAGTGAAATGAACAGTAATAAATAATAAATATTTATTAAAAAGATAAATTAATTAACACTAATAAAAATAAAAATGAATGAATAGTATCGGGTACCGGTACCGGTATCAAATTTACCAAACTAAGTGTATTTTCGGTATCCGTTCGGCACCGTTATTCATCGGGTTTTACCCTCAAATACCGGTGCCGTACCAGTACCGACCGTATCAAGCCATACTCTACCAGGTATATTCGGTACCGGTACCCAGTTTTGGGGATTTCGGTAACGGTATTTTCGGTACCGGTTGATACCGAGCTCATCAAATCCTGTAGCAACGTAGCAATGCAAGTAATTGCACATTTTAGATTATTTTTCATACACACAGTAAGTAAACTGTGTTTCATTTGAATAAGGCTTTATATACACAACAACTTATTTTGCCTTATTTTTTGTCCTTTTACGTAATGAATGAATTGTAGTATGTAAAACAAACTTGGATATTTAGATTATTGATAAGTAAATCGTATCAAATCCTGTAATCAAATCGGTATCGTATCGGTACCAAATTTACTATACCAAATCATTTTCGGTACCAATTTGGTACCCACCTTTTGGCGTTTTCAGAATCGTTACTTTCGGTTCGACACCGGTCTAGCACCATACCTATATTTATTGATTTTTACCTTCAAATACCATACCGTATTGTACCGAGCATTTTCGGTGCCGGTATCTAATTTCGATGATTTTCTGGATCGGTACTTTATGTGCCGTTACCGGGACCGAGCTCATCCATATTTTAATGTATTAGCACCGTAATAACTAAACTGAAAACAACCGAATTTGCAACGTGTAGGACGTGTGGGTCCTATTATTATTATATATTAGGTTATTTAGAATCGCTATATTTTGGACGGATTGACTATCCTTTTCACGACATTTTTTTTTATGTTTTGATATTCGGTATCTGCTTGCCGTTACCGACACGCGTTTTACAGTCATTGGGTCCCCGCCGCAACGCGCAAGTGAAAATTTAACTAGTTTATGTAATATGTTACTTTTGTATTTATATTATTTATACACTTTGTGATAGTGTAGATTAAATTTTCAGACCCGCGAAATTCGCGGGTAATAACCTACATATACATTTCATTCCACCTGCTCTCGACTTGGTTTGAAACTGAACTGGGCCCACCCCAACCGATCAAAAAAACATTTCAAATATTATACTCGCTTTCTTCTCATCCTACACTTACCCCCCTTCTCAAAAGAGAAACGGGAGAAAGAGCACCGCTTGCGTCTTTGTGACTGCTAATCTCCAAGCTTCATCAGGTACGTTTTCTTTATTTTAATCTGATGATTTGTGTTTCGAGATATCACCAACACGGATGCACTATTTATTTAAAAACAATTTGTTACATTGGTATTTAAAAGACTTTGTATTTTGTGAATTTATTCTTGCAGAGTGTAAATTGATAGCTTCGAAAGAGATTAGCAGCCACTGCATAGAATTTGTCACATTGAAAGATTTTTAAGCTGTAATACTATCTTCCGTTTATGCTCTTTGGTTGTAGGTTACAAGTAAGTTTTTTTTTTTACCTTAAAGATGCAGAATTTTACTTTTGAATGAAAAATCAAAGACAGTTGGGGGTTTTAATATTGTGTTAAGGAATTAGGTAATTTGGGTGTTGGGTTTAAATTTTAATTATTATGTTAAGGAGGTTTTGTTTCAAAGATAACTTGGGTGGGTCATGATTTATAATCTGTAATTAAACCAAACCTGTCCTCAAACAAACAAATAAATAGACAAAGATAACTTGGGTGGGCGTTATGATCACTTTTGTCACACTTTGTATTCCTAAAATAATGAATGAACGGATCTTTGCCTGTTCCAAATCCATTCATGTTCACTGTCATAGTGATTGGCCTTTATAAATATGATGAATGAATAGGAGATTGGATGAAAAAAGATTTGTTAGAGCACCTTTTATTATTATTATTATAAGGGAATGAGCTTTTTTATTCACCATTCATCGTTGTTAGTTATGTGTCATCCCAACAACATTACACCATCACCCTCTTTTAACTTTCATGAAATGAAACTACACATCATTCATCTATTAATCGTTATGTACAACCCTAGATGCATAGTAAAGTACAACCTACAAAAGAAGGGGTGGCTTCGTCGCGGACAACGTCTTCATCCCGAGTAGGGGCACCCCCAACGGTTCCCCATGTCTTAACATCATGCTGAGTTCCTTATATGCATGCCCACAAAGTGAAAACAAAGTAGGGGTGCGCCCGCCCACTCGGCTTGGGGTGGGTACATCCTTGACCTTAAAAAAAAATTGAATATAAAAAGTAGACCTGGCAAACGGGTCGGGTTGGTCCAAAAGCCCCTTCACCCTCATGACCAGATCCACTTTGGTACTGATATGAAACACTTGCACACCGTACTCGTCCAGTGCTACCCGTCGAACCTGCGACAATGTAGCCGCATGGGTAGCACCTACCCAAACCCCAAACGATATGTGGCTCGAGTTCCCTTAACAATACTTTGTAACCAAAGTTTTACAACTGTCACTGCTCCTTTCTTGTGTTTTTTTTTTCACTGCTGTTGTAACCCATTTAAGCATTGCTTCTCTAATAAGTTCAGACACATTTTCTTTCGTTATATATTTTGTTTAAAATTTAAGAAAACAAGCAATAATATCGGTACATAGGACCGATGGTAATGCAATCACATAGAACAAATGAAAGGCAAGGCGTTCCTAGATTAACGTTTTCAAGAGTTACTAGCAATTTCCTTTTGCAAATAGTTATATATATAGAGTAAGGTTAACATACAAAAAGCCTTATCATACATCACGTAGGAGACAATGGTAACCGTTGGATCAGAGGTATAATCACGCATGGGACCACATAATTAATGATGGGACCACATAATCACGCATGGGACCACATAATCACGCATGGGACTATAATCACGCACGTTCTATGATAATAACGCACGTTATATTTTTTGTCATGTATGTTAATGTAGGTTAAGCCTTAAAGTACATTATACTTTCTCTATATATATATATATATATATATATATATATATATATATTGTTTGTATTAGGGTCAAGTTTGTGAGCTAAAGGATTCCAGGATGACAAATTTTCTGATACATTAAATTTGTGAAGATATCAAAACCCGACTTGGATCCAAATAGTAGGGGTTTGACATGGGCCTATAGATGTGAACATTTTGTTTCACAAGTCAATACTTTGACCTTTCATTTAATCGTTAAAAAGCTAAACCTTTTTTTTTAGTATTTTAATGTTCGTGGTTGAACATGTTTATAAATCATCATCTTTTTTTGTTGCAAATAGTTTACAAGTAATCTTATTTCAGCTGACTTTTACAAATAGCTAAAAAAAAGTATATGACCAGACCAGTATCAATAAAATAGGAATCATGACTATGTTTTGTACCATAGGACTGAAGATTATTATTAATTAGTGCAAGAACATTCATTCACTATTACATTACAAATGGAACAATAGGTGATGACCAGTAATTTTCATTTTCACTCTAAACCTCTTTTCACTAACAAAGTAATATGATTTATACCCGTTGAACGCCTGTATGGGTCAATGACCGACCGATGATTATTCCCTAGCGTGTGATTATCTATTTCCCTACTGAAGTGTTTCAGCTGTTCAATATTGAGTGCATATTGAAAACTATGTATATATAAAATGTAATTAGACAGTAAGTATCTAGCCATTTGTTTGTTTGTTTTGATAATTAAGTTTTTATTTGATAATTAGAATTTAGTTTATGGCTTATTTTTGAAACTCAAATATGGTATTCAGTTGGGTTAAAACCGTTCCTTTTTTAGACCCAAATATGGTATTCAGTTGTTGGTGAAGAAGCCAAAATGGGGTTTGCTACAAAGGTTGATAATGTCTTCCTTTCAAACGGGTCATTTTGCATCACTATCAATGAATGTGGGATCCTAACTGACTTGCACAGTTGCACCCATGCTCAAAAAGATATGAAATAATACATGATGTTGGTTTGTTCGTAGCTAACGCATTATGTAAAAGTTACTGAGTGGCGTCCACCTTGGTGCCTCGCTACGACTTTTTTAGAAGAACCGAGTGGCGTCTGCCAAGCCTCGTTCTGTTTTATCCTTGGGGACAGAGAGGGCGGGATCGTTATGTGCTAATTCTTTTCATCACCACAATGCCACGTTGCCTGCATGTTCTCTACATTTTCATTGTTTATTAGTAGTAACTTCTAGGTAATGCCTGGGTAGTTGTTTGAGTAGTGGGTTTAGTTATTTTAGTAATAGCTAGCTATAAATAACACTTGTATGCTTTTGTTTAAATTATGAATGAAAAGAAATGAATTAGTCACTTGCAAAAATCTCTAAATTCTCTCAAGTTCTTATCTATTTTCTTTGGATCAATTGGTTAACGATTTGGTTCGTATCATAAGAATGGTCAAAAGTCAAAACAAGATTAGTGGGTCAATGGTCAACCTTTGAAGTAGACTAACTTTCTTCTATTGTCTTTTACTATGTTCTGTTGTGAAGCTGTTTCGTAAAGGAAAGAAGGATACATCAATAGGAGAGGTATAACCATATCATCTTCCTTTCCTTTCCTTTCATGATAAAAGATGAAATATCTATCTATATATTCTAATCAAAATTAGTTATTTTACAGTTGAACAAGTTTTAAGTTGATATCTGCAAATCAACATTGATACCACCAAAGGTATAATGGAACTTTCATGCATGTGTACTGTAGACTGCTAGGTAACCAACCATCTACACCTATCAATCGACTTTTTATCTATTAAATATTAAAAAAAAATGTCTTTTTTTGTTGCAGATTCTTATTAATTGCTATCATTTTATAGGGAATTCTAAAACTCCCGAGATGATAAATTAAGGAGAGTGACGTTGCAAGTAGATGAAGCCGACATCAGTTTTGCATTGCAGGTACAATAAACAACTTGTGTACATTTTTTTTTTCTGTCAAAATGGGCGTGTATCTAACCTAATGGATGTAACTCAATGACAACCAGCTTAACATAAATAAAAGCCGCATCGCGGCGGGTTACTTTTCTAGTTATTAATAATTTCAAAATAGAGAAAAATGCCCGGATAGTCCCTGTGGTTTCGCCTTTTTTCACCTATAGTCCCCAACTTTCTAAAACTACCTGAATAGTCCCCAAGTTTTCATTTTTTGTTCCCGGATAGTCCCTGGGTCTAACTTCAGTTACTTTTCTCTGTTAAAATGATGTGAAATGACAAAAATACCCTTTCCTTAAAAGGCCAAACTATAGGGACTATCTGGGCCCTGCCTCTCCCCACCGTCGTAGTCGGATCGAGTTTAAGCAGAATACGAATATTATTATAACACCCAAACCCATTTTCCCCTTTCCTATTTGACTCCAAGCCGGCACTACTTATTCCGATCTCGGTTAATTGAATCTGCAGATCAAGATCAAGATGGTGACGAAAAAAGAGCAATCGCAGTTGCAGCAACTCGAAAATCAAGTTGAGAACAGTGGTGGTGGTGCTTGGGAGTATCTCTCTCTTGTTCGCAAGCTCAAGCTTCGTCGTTCCGATAAGGTCTTGAAGCATGGTTTAACAATTTTAAACGACCCCAAGAAACGCTCGGCTCTCGGCCCAGAAGGTAATTTCTTCTGTTTTGGTTATTAATTTGATCAATTGTTGTTGGGTTTAGATTCTGTTGATTCATTGGGTTTTCAATTGAAATTTTGTTTATGTTTTAGCCTTTAATTTTCAATCTTTGTGTTTTCGTACTTACAGATTGATAAAGTTATATTACTTAATTTTGACTTATTGTTGGTGTAAATATGATTTTGTTAAAAATAATTGCAAAAGTGAAACTGAAGCATGAACATGTTTGGTACATGTTGATTATCTATAATTTGTAAGCCTTTGTCTGTCTTTTTTTAGGTTTGCAGGCTATGTGATTGATAATTGTTTGTTATGTTTTTCACAAGGAAAGAACAGAATTTGTCTTTCTGTATGTAATATGAATACAAACGCTATTGATTAGTAATGAATTCGAGTTTGCCTTTTGTTTTTAAATATGAACTCATGACGTGGAGTTTTTTGTTAATGCAGTTGAGCTCCAGAAAATGAAGGGTAATTGTAGAGGACGACAGTGGTGAGAGGCAGGGCTGGATGAAGGTAACATTTTTATTGGAAAATCAGGGGTTGTGGGGAGAGGCAGGGCTGGATCAAGGGGAAGGTTGCAGGGTTTGTGGGAGGGGTGGTGATGACATCGGTGGTGGTGGTTGTGGCGGGGGTGGTGATGGCGACGACCGTACCAGATAGAGAGCAGAGAGAGAGAGAGAGAAAGGGATAATTTGTGTGTATGTTGACTGGTGTTTGTTAACCGTTGGTGGCGGTGGTCGGTTGGTGATTGCTAGTTGTAAGGGTGGGTGGTGGTGGTGGTTGTAGGTGGTCGCAGGTGGGGATGTAGGAGCGGTTCAGTTTGAGCAGAGGGATGAAGTGTGGAGGAGGGTGATGGTAGGGGTGGAGGTTGAAGATGAAGTGTGGTGGTGGGGTTTTATAAATAAAAATGAAAAAGATGCCCGGATAGTCCCTATGGTTTGGCCTTTTAAGGAAAGGGTATTTTTGTCATTTCACATCATTTTAACAGAGAAAAGTAACTGAAGTTAGACCCAGGGACTATCCGGGAACAAAAAATGAAAACTTGGGGACTATTCAGGTAGTTTTAGAAAGTTGGGGACTATAGGTGAAAAAAGGCGAAACCACAGGGACTATCCAGGCATTTTTCTCTTCAAAATACTATTTATTATATTTTATATGATGTATTAATATGTTATGCTTTATTTTCGAACGGGTTTGAAATTAGATTTAGGGGTAATCAGTAACGATGTGTGTGATTGTGGTTTTACTGAAATGAGTCATGTGTGTGTATTTTTAGTGGCAGCAGCGGTGAAGATTTGAATGGTTGTATTCCGTGGGGGTACTGGTGAGATAGATGTTCACGGCCGTGGATGATTTTATCTAACATCTGACATAAATAGCCTCTCTGTTAGTTACTCTTATGTTTTTTTCATTCTTTAGATATCACTTTCTCTGCTTTCACTAACTGCACACATTTCTTCAATACTTACAGCTAGCTACAAAAGACGACCCACGAACCAAAAATTGCTAAACGGCTCTCACTGAAGTGAACAAGACATGCAGGTTAGGTTAGGTTATCCTGCTGCTACTCTTTACAAACATAAAGCTATAATAATAATAATAAATAATATTTTTGTATCTCTCCTTAAGGAGTAACAAAATGCCCGGAGTCAGTCAAGTCGACAATATTTGTCCATTTCTAAAAGTTAACCACATCATTACAATACTAACCTGAACTTTGGAAGGTTTTACATATTTTGACCCGTTTTGTTGATATTGAATCAAATGTAGCCAGTAGCCTACTCTGATTTGCACATAATAAACCAGCAGCAGCCCATCCTCAAGTGCAACACGCTTGTATTCAGGGGTACATGACTGTAACCACTAATAATGTAGCTAGCTAAGAACAAAGGCAATCTGCTCTACTTTTAAGTTGATTTTGATTTTGGTTCTTTTTCAGAATTTACAACTGAATCTTTTTTGTCGGTGTGTGTTTATTTTTTTTAGCTACAACTATAGCTATAGCGAGGAATTAAAGCTTGCAAGAGATCTGTGCTCCCACTCTCATGCTGAGAGGATGGAAAGCCAGCC